>NC_053027.1:183213105-183507798 GCF_003073215.2 Triticum urartu | reverse complement strand
TAGGAACATGTATAAGTCATGAAGAAAGCAATAGCAACATACTAAACGATCGGGTGCTAAGCTAATGGAATGGGTCATGTCAATCACATCATTCTCCTAATGATGTGATCTCGTTAATCAAATAACAACTCTTTTGTTTATGGTTAGGAAACATAACCATCTTCGATTAACGAGCTAGTCAAGTAGAGGCATACTAGTGACACTTTGTTTGTCTATGTATTCACACAAGTATTATGTTTCCGGTTAATACAATTCTAGCATGAATAATAAACATTTATCATGATATAAGGAAATAAATAATAACTTTATTATTGCCTCTAGGGCATATTTCCTTCAGTCTCCCACTTGCACTAGAGTCAATAATCTAGTTCACATCGCCATGTGATTTAACAGCAATAGTTCACATCGATATGTGATCAACACCCAAAAGGGTTTACTAGAGTCAGTAATCTAGTTCACATCGCTATGTGATTAACACCCAAAGAGTACTAAGGTGTGATCATGTTTTGCTTGTGAGATAATTTTAGTCAACGGGTCTGCCACATTCAGATCGGTAAGTATTTTGCGAATTTCTATGTCAACAATGCTCTACACGGAGCTACTCTAGCTTATTGCTCCCACTTTCAATATGTATCTAGATCGAGACTTAGAGTGATCCAGATCTATGTCAAAACTTGCATCGACGTAACTTTTTACGACGAACCTTTTTGTCACCTCCATAATTGAGAAATATTTCCTTATTCCACTAAGGATAAATTTTGACCGTTGTCCAGTGATCTACTCTTAGATCACTATTGTACTCCCTTGCTTAACACAGTGTAGGGTATATAATAGATCTGGTACACAGCATGGCATACTTTATAGAACCTATGGCTGAGGCATAGGGAATGACTTTCATTCTATTTCTATCTTCTGCCGTGGTCGGGCTTTGAGTCTTACTCAATTTCACACCTTGCAACACAGGCAAGAACTCTTTCTTTGACTGTTCCATTTTGAACTACTTCAAAATCTTGTCAAGGTATGTACTCATTGAAAAACTTATCAAGCGTCTTGATCTATCTCTATAGATCTTGATGCTCAATATGTAAGCAGCTTTACCGAGGTCTTTCTTTGAAAAACTCCTTTCAAATATTCCTTTATGCTTTCCAGAAAATTATACATTATTTTCGATCAACTATATGTTGTTCACATATACTTATCAGAAATGTTGTAGTGCTCCCACTCACTTTCTTGTAAATACAGGCTTCACCGTAAGTCTGTATAAAACTATATGCTTTGATCAACTTATCAAAGTGTATATTCCAACTCCGAGATGCTTGCACCAGTCCATAGATGGATCGTTGGAGCTTGCATATTTTGTTAACACCTTTAGGATCGACAAAACCTTCTAGTTGCATCGTATACAACTCTTCTTTAGTAAATCCATTAAGGAATTCAGTTTTGTTTATCCATTTGCCAGATTTCATAAAATGCGGCAATTGCTAACATGATTCGGACAGACTTAAGCATAGATACGAGTGAGAAAATCTCATCGTAGTCAACACCTTGAACTTGTGGAAAACCTTTTGCGACAATTCTAGCTTTGTAGATAGTAACACTACTATCAGCGTCCGTCTTCCTCTTGAAGATCCATTTATTTTCTATGGCTTGCCGATCATCGGGCAAGTCAACCAAAGTCCATACTTTGTTCTCATACATGGATCATATCTCAGATTTCATGGCCTCAAACCATTTCGCGGAATCTGGGCTCATCATCGCTTCCTCATAGTTCGCAAGTTCGTCATGGTCTAGTAACATGACTTCCAGAACAGGATTACCGTACCACTCTGGTGCGGATCTCACTCTGGTTTACCTACGAGATTTCGTAGTAACTTGATCTGAAGTTACATGATCATCATCATTAGCTTCCTCACTAATTGGTGTAGTAGTCACAGGAACAGATTTCTATGATGAACTACTTTCCAATAAGGGAGCAGGTACAGTTACCTCATCAAGTTCTACTTTCCTCCCACTCACTTCTTTCGAGAGAAACTCCTTCTCTAGAAGAACTCCGAATTTAGCAACAAAAGTCTTGCCTTCGGATTTGTGATAGAAGGTGTACCCAACAGTCTCCTTTGGGTATCCTATGAAGACATATTTCTCCGATTTGGGTTTGAGCTTATTAGGATGAAACCTTTTCATATAAGCATCACAACCCCAAACTTTAAGAAACGACAACTTTGGTTTCTTGCCAAACCACAGTTCAGATTGTGTCGTCTCAACGGACTTAGATGGTGCCCTTTTAAACGTGAATGCAGCTGTCTTTAATGCATAACCCCAAAACGATAGTGGTAGATCGGTAAGAGACATCATAGATCGCACTATATCCAACAAAGTACGGTTATGACGTTCGGACACACCATTACACTATGGTGTTCCAGGTGGCGTGAGTAGTGAAACTATTTCACATTGTTTTAATTGAAGGCCAAACTCGTAACTCAAATACTCTTCTCTACGATCAGATCGTAGAAACTTTATTTTCCCTTTACGATGATTTTTCACTTCACTCTGAAATTCTTTGAACTTTTCAAATATTTCAGACTTGTGTTTCATTAAGTAGATATACCCATATCTGCTCAAATCATTTGTGAAGGTCAGAAAATAATGATACCCGCCGCGAGCCTTAACACTCATCGGATCTCATACATCAGTATGTATTATTTCCAATAAGTTAGTTGCTCGCTCCATTGTTCCGGAGAACGGAGTCTTTAGTCATCTTGCCCATAAGGCATGGTTCGCAAGCACCAAGTGATTCATAATCAAGTGATTCCAAAATCCCATCAGCATGGAGTTTCTTCATGCGCTTTACACCAATATGACCTAAACGGCAGTGCCACAAATAAGTTGCACTATCATTATTAACTTCGCATCTTTTGGTTTCAATATTATGAATATGTGTATCACTACGATCGAGATCCAATGAACTTGTTTCATTGGGTGTATGACCATCGAAGGTTTTATTCATGTAAACAGAACAACAATTATTCTCTGATTTTAATGAATAAGCGTATTGCAATAAATATGATCAAATCATATTCATGCTCAACGCAAAAACCAAATAACACTTATTTAGGTTCAACACTAATCCCGAAAGTATAGCGGAGTGTGCGATGATGATCATATCAATCTTGGAACCACTTCCAACACACATCGTCACTTCACCCTTAACTAGCATCTGTTTATTCTGCAACTCCCGTTTCGAGTTACTAATCTTAGCAACTGAACTAGTATCAAATACTGAGGGGTTGCTATAAACACTAGTAAATTACACATCAATAACATGTATATCAAATATACTTATGTTCACTTTGCCATCCTTCTTATCTGCCAATCACTTGGGGTAGTTCCGCTTCCAGTGACCAGTCCCTTTGCAGTAGAAACACTTAGTCTCAGGCTTAGGACCAGACTTGGGCTTCTTCACTTGAGCAGCAACTTGCTTGTTGTTCTTCTTGAAGTTCCCCTTCTTCCCTCTGCCCTTTTCTTGAAACTAGTGGTCTTGTCTACCATCAACACTTGATGTTTTTCTCGATTTCTACCTTCGTCAATTTCCGCATTACGAAGAGCTTGGGAATCGTTTCTGTTATCCCTTGCATATCATAGTTCATCACGAAGTTCTACTAACTTGGTGATGGTGTCTAGAGAATTCTGTCAATCACTATCTTATCTGGAAGATTAACTCCCACTTGATTCAAGCGATTGTAGTACTCAGACAATCTGAGCACATGCTCACTAGTTGAGCGATTCTCCTCCATCTTTTAGCTATAGAACTTGTTGGAGACTTCATATCTCTCAACTCGGGTATTTGCTTGAAATATTAACTTCAACTCCTGGAACATCTCATATGCTCCATGACGTTCAAAAACGTCTTTGAAGTCCCGATTCTAAGCCATTAAGCATGGTGCACTAAACTATCAAGTAGTCATCATATTGAGCTAGCCAAACGTTCATAACGTCTGCATATGCTCCTGCAATAGGTCTGTCACCTAGCGGTGCATCAAGGACATAATTCTTCTGTGCAGCAATGAGGATAAACCTCAGATCACGGATCCAATCCGCATCATTGCTACTAACATCTTTCAACACAATTTTCTCTAGGAACATATCAAAATAAACACAGGAAAGCAACAACGCGAGCTATTGATCTACAACATAATTTGCAAAATACTACCAGGACTAAGTTCATGATAAATTTAAGTTCAATTAATCTTATTACTTAAGAACTCCCACTTAGATAGACATCTCTCTAATCCTCTAAGTGATTACGTGATCCAAATCAACTAAACCATGTCCGATCATCACGTGAGATGGAGTAGTTTCATTGGTGAACATCGCTATGTTGATCATATCTACTATATGATTCACGCTCGACCTTTCGGTCTCCGTGTTCCGAGGCCATATCTGTATATGCTTGGCTCGTCAAGTATAACCTGAGTATTCCGCGTGTGCAACTGTTTTGTACCCGTTGTATTTGAATGTAGAGCCTATCACACTCGATCATCACGTGGTGTCTCAGCACGAAGAACTTTCGCAACGGTGCATACTCAGGGAGAACACTTCTTGATAATTTAGTGAGAGATCATCTTATAATGCTACCGTCAATCAAAGCAAGATAAGATGCATAAAAGATAAACATCACATGCAATCAATATAAGTGATATGATATGGCCATCATCATCTTGTGCTTGTGATCTCCATCTCCGAAGCACCATCGTGATCACCATCGTCACCGGCGTGACACCTTGATCTCCATCGTAGCATCGTTGTCGTCTCGCCAAGCTTGTGCTTCCACGACTATCGCTACCGTTTAGTGATAAAGTAAAGCATTACATCGCGATTGCATTGCATACAATAAAGCGACAACCATATGGCTCCTTCCAGTTGCCGATAACTCGGTTACAAAACATGATCATCTCATACAATAAAATTCAGCATCATGTCTTGACCATATCACATCACAACATGCCCTGCAAAAACAAGTTAGACGTCCTCTACTTTGTTGTTGCAAGTTTTACGTGGCTGCTACGGGCTTAAGCAAGAACTAATCTTACCTACGCATCAAAACCACAACGATAGTTTGTCAAGTTGGTGCTGTTTTAACCTTCGCAAGGACCGGGCGTGGCCACACTTGGTTCAACTAAAGTTGGAGAAACTGTCACCCACAAGCCACCTCTGTGCAAAGCACGTCGGGAGAACCGGTCTCGCGTAAGCGTACGCGTAATGTCGGTCTGGGCCGCTTCATCCAACAATACCGCCGAACCAAAGTATGACATGCTGGTAAGCAGTATGACTTATATCGCCCACAACTCACTTGTGTTCTACTCGTGCATATAACATCAACATATAAAACCTAGGCTCAGATGCCACTGTTGGGGAACGTAGTAATTTCAAAAAAATTCCTACGCACACGCAAGATCATGGTGATGCATAGCAACGAGAGGAGAGTGTGATCTACGTACCCTTTGTAGATCGACAACGGAAGCGTTTGGTTGATGTAGTCGTAACGTCTTCTTAATTCCGCAAGGGAGGTGGGGGCGTCGGCGACATCGTGAAGGCGGGGTCGAGGCGATGGAGGTCCAGCGCCACCAACCCACACGATGAGGCCGCCAACGCCCACCAGGTGCAGCAGGTGGCGGCGAGGCCGGCGCAGTCGTGGTAGCCAAGACGCGCGAAGAGGTTTAGCGTGGTGTCGTCCGGGAGGGAGGGCCAGTCGAGCCGATGGCCGTCGGGCAAACTTTCCAGCTGCTCCACGCATCTGGGGAGAGATTGGCCAGAGAAAGGATTCATCGAGGAGGGGTGAGAAGGGAAGTGAGATGTGAGGAGGAAGAAGGAGGTGTGGGGATGACACGTGGGACCCTCGACCACCTGAGCGCATTGTCCACATAGGTCCAACATGTGGGTCCAAGCGGTCAGTTTAGTGTTTAGTCGCGGCTCATTCTCGAATCAGTGTGTTTTGTTACTCACTTGACATGGAAGTGGTGGTAATTTTTGATTTTCAGCAAACGCGGTAGTAAAGGCGTATCCTAGCCACAAATGTGATGGTTTTGAGCAATTTACTCCGGCGATGACCACTCTAGCCCCACCGCCCACCGCTGTCGATGCTTCCCTGTTGGGTGGAGCCGCCTCGGGCGCGCTGCCGCCGCCGCCGGCCACGTTGCCGCCCCCGGATCGGGTCTCTCAGTACATATCCGGAGGATATGGAGCTTGCGTCCCTTGCCCTTTTAGTCCAGACCGGCAGGATTTGGATTGGGTCTCCACGCTCCTGCCGCCGCCGGTGGCTGGGCACGGCCCTGGGACTACCGTTGGGGCTAGTGTGCTTTTGGTGACGCCCCTGGTCACACTCTCTCCCAAGATCGCAGTTGCATCATCGGGCAGCGGCGCACGCACCAAGGCCAAAGCTTCCACCGTCGTGCTTGCTCTCTGTAGGTCTGACCAATCTGTGGGTGGTCAATGGGCCCCTCACCTTGCCGAGCCAGCCACAACACCATCTTCGACCCCGCCACCCTCCGCTCCTCTAGCTGACGCCTCCATTGGTCGTGTGCTTCCGCGTCCGCCCCTACCAGGTCCTGATATGGCGGGCGAGCCAACCATTAGTAACTGATGGTGTCCTGGACTACGGGTGCACACTACGTCGGTCCGCCACTCCTGGGCCAGGTCAAGGACCCACCGGTAACTAATGAATGGGTCATGTATGCCCTGGCCCTCTGCACAATCAAGATGAAGATCCCCGAAGACTTAGCGTACACTTCAAGGCATGTTTGAATGATCGGCATGTTTATCCCTAGATTGTATTGACCATCTGTAACCCAAGATACCCGTGGTGCCTATATAAGCTGAGGGGTTTGGTCGGCCATTGCTACTTGGATGTTGTTGTCGCAGCCACGTGACTCTGTCCAAGGGAGTCACGTTCAGGTTGGGGTGATTGGCATGGTTGCTTCGTTCGAGGTGCGGCGCCTGTGGTTCCCATGTGCGGCATGCCCGCACCTTCTAGGGATCTTCTAGATGGCTCGCACCTTGTATGAGGGCGCCACTCGCTGCCTCCTGCCCCCTCCTGTGGCTCTACGCCCGTCGCTCAGCTAGCTCCCCCAACGTGGCTGAGAGACCGTTGCTTCCGGTGCCTCTCCAAGGGTCATCGTGCGAGTGTAGGGATCCATTCCGGAGCATGGGATGTCTCCGATTCGGCTACAAAGCATGTTTCTGTCATGCACAACACTGCACCGGCCAGACTACGACACCGCGACATGCTGCTCCACCATCCCCCCCCCCCCCACCCACCCACCGTGTGCATCAAATGTCGATGCAACCCCGGTTGATGTGGTGTTGAAGCCCGTCCTCATGGAGCGGATTGAGCTACTCCGTGCTGAGCTTCATGACTGCATCGCGCGAGTTAGGAGTGTTTTGGCAAGTGCAGAGACCGCTCTCGTCAAGCTCCACGTTGTGCCCGTTGTGTTCCTGCTGCCCGAGATCAAAGTTGGTCCTGCCAATGGGGAAGCAGGCATGTATGGAGATATGTTCCCTCGTGCTACATCCTGCCCGTCGCCGCTGCCTGTCATGTCGATTGCTTCTGGGAGTGAAGCTTCTAGGGGCAAAATCGAGAAGGTGAAGAAGGCAAGAAGAGTGGAGCCATTGGTAATGTGTCCCGCGGCTGTTTCATTGATTGGCTCGTTTCCACGTCGAAGTGTGAGGGATTTTGGTTCTTTCTTATCTTAGCGAGTAGAAAGTCCGCATGTGGTCCTGGCAATTGTATTCGACGAGGCAAATCTTTTTAAATTAGTCCATAGACGAGGCAAAACTAAGATTCGGAGGGTAAGATTGCCCACGAACTACCACGCAAACTTATGTACTTACAATCTCAGCGGACGTCACTTGTTATGCTCATGGACGGCAACATGACTAAGATTTCCCACAAACTTACAATCTCAGCAGACGTATTCACAGAAAAACTCAAGGATCATACCACGCAAACTTTTGGTACTGAAGTCTAAGAGATACGATAGAAACATCTGTATCATCAGCTCAAAGCCGATTCAAAGATCTGCAGTCGGACAACATAGTTTTTTCAAAAGTCAAAAGTTCTACCAGCCAGAACTTATAGCTGGTGCATGAAGCATATATGTTACTTCACCCATTATATCCACAGCTAAACCAGAAGAAGGATAAGAGTCAACATTTCTATCCACAGATCAAAGCCATTTCAAAATTTTGCTCCAAAGACATAAAGAACTTAAACTACAGGTAGTACTGAATAAACAACGTTCACATTCAAGATAGACCGAACAGATAATCTCTTGCTTCAGGCGGGCAAAACGTCATCTTCACTTGAAAGGGGTGGGGCAGCTTCACTTGCCATCTCCCACGGCTTCAGCCAAGTCATTGACGTGGTCGGTCATGTCAAGAGCCGGGGAATCATCATCTACATTTAGAAAAATGAAATTTGTTAGGGCAAAACAAGAGACATCAAAATAGCAAAGAGATTGAGCTAGCTACATTGATCGGACAGAGCAACATATAAAGGACAAAAGCAATCCATCATACAGCAAAAAACAAGCTGATGGCTATATATGGGAGCTTAGATGTGACATCCTTAAAAAACATCTAGATGTGAACTAGACAAACTGAATCTTAATTGGGACCAAACGATCAACCACTAACTTAAAATTGCTGCTCAACGATATGAACAAGCTTTAAAAAACAGAAGTAAATCTAGCCAATTTTATTATCAAGCATCCACAACTGCGTGTTTCCAAACAAATGAACATAAGTGATGCCAAACGATCACCCAGAACCTTAATTTAGTGCTTAATGTGATGCGACAAAACTCAAGAACCAGAAATAAGTCAAACGAATGTCTATGATCCAAGCATCCACAAGTTCATGTTCTCTTAAACAGGACCAAAAGCCATCCATAGTATATTCAGCATGAACCGCTGGGATCTTATTTCAAAAATCAAGCTGACACTAGAACTCAAAAGACAAAGCAAAACAACTAGGAACAGCAAACTGTGAAACATAACATATTGTTTTGAAACTCAACTATAAGGAAACCTTTTTAAATTGGTCCTGGATGCATTAACATGATTCTCATCAAACAAATAGATATTAATTGGTACCAAACGTCATCCAGAACCTTAATTTACTGCTGAATGTGATAGAACTCAGAAGACAAAGCAAAACAATTAGGAACAGCAAACTGTGAAACGTAACATATTGTTTTGAAACTCAACTGTAAGGAAACCTTTTTAAATTAGTCCTGGATGTATTAACATGATTTTCATCAAACAAATAGATATTAATTGGTACCAAACGTCACCCAGAACCTTAATTTACTGCTTAATGTGATATATGAACACAACCAAAAACAAAAAACATATCTACCAAATATTTCACCAGGAAGGAGAAACGAGGGGGGTTGTTGGCCATCGCTGCAAAATCAAGCAACTCTAGTCAGATTAGGGAGTTAAGGAAGACGGGCTGGCTTCAAGGGAGAGCAAGTTGAAGGAGAACACCGACCACGGGTGAGACGAGGTGATCTCCGCGACGAGGGCTCGGGGGATCTCGGCGGAATGGCGGCGGCGGCGCTTCGAATGGAAGGATCTGGTGCCCCTCGGCCGTTCGAGGGAGGGATTATATAGTAGCTGGTATGTCTAGGGTTTCGGGGGTTATTGGGCTGAAAACGATGGATCCAGTGAGGTCCATCGGGTGTAGGTAGGCGGGCTGGGTGTTGGTTCGTCGGGCCGGGTGTTGGTTCGTCGGGCCGGGTGGAAGGAAAGTAGGGAGGGCAGGAATCTTTTTGGGGGCATGATGTTGTTCCGCTGATCGGGATTTTTTGTGAAGGGACGGTTTAATCAGGAGACACTGGATGAGAGTCGATCCAAACATGTACTCCCTCCACGAGTAGTAATTTGGAATGGAGGGAGTAGTAAGGTCACAGAGACGATTCATAGGTGGCACTCCACGCCAAGAGATTGCATAGATAAAAATTACTTGCTGCAAACCATGAACCAAAGAATCAAACCAAACATACAACTTACATGAATTTGGGTCTGGCTATGACCGGAAAACAAATTGTGCAAGTCAATTTGTTCAGCCGTTAAATCTTCATCCTCCTCTGAACCGCCCACCACCACCGGTCGATCTGTTGCAGCCGTCCGCACTTTTTTCGCGGGCGAGCCACCACACCCCATCCCCTCTTGCGAGGCTGCTCTCAGTATCCGGAGAGGTCTTAGCTCGACCTCGCCGTCGAGGTCACAGCTCTCATAGCACTGCAACATCCATGGGTCACCTTCTTCCTCTACCCGAAATCGACTTACAACATCAAAGAAAATTCAGTCGATTCACATATAACCCATGCTATCAGAAAAAAACTCGATAATGAGCCATGAATCAAAGTATACAATCAGATCTTAAAAAGAGATTTAAGATGCTTGAACTGGAGGCAACGAAAGATAAGGACCTCACCACGTTGTCCAAGGCTACGTTCCCCAGGAACGAAACATGGCGACCAATCGGCCATGGGGCAAGAGACTCAACGCTATTGAGGGGAGGAGGGATAGAATATGAACCACAAGATGCAGACTAAGAGGATCTGAGACGGAAGAGGGACTAGTACTAGTACTTATAGAGGAGGTACAGTACCGGTCGGAGCGGTGCCCGTGATGCGTTCCACCAACCGATGGCCCCACAATTTCGGTTTCCAAATAAACTAAACACGCAATCCCAATAAAACAGAAACAACAAATTTACCGCGTTTAAGAGTAGTATATACTGTCTGTTGTGTTCAAAGAAAAAAGAGTACTAGTATACTGTCCAAAGCTTCCTAAGGTTGGTATTAATTGCCATACGTATTCTATAAGGTTGGGAGTATTATATAGTGCATGTAATACTCCCTCCGTTTCTAAATATAAGTCTTTTTAAAGATTTCATTATAGAGACTACATTCGGATGTATATAGGCGTCTTTTAGGGTATAATTTATCAATTTTACTTCGTATGTAGTCTTTTAAAAAACTTATATTTAAGAACGGAGGGAGTATATGATACTAGTGCATGATACTAATTTTGTAATCCTAGCATATCATAAGTTGGTACGTTGTCTTATTGATTATTATGCATGTCATAAAATAGTACAACATTTAGGCTAGTCATAATGAGGAGTAACTTAGACTAGTAACATGCATATATTACTAGTCTATGCCACTACCTCTATAATGGGTAATAACATATGTGTAGTGTTATGCATCACCTCATTTATTACTTTGTAGACTCATTTTGCATTGGGAACTGCTATGTGATGGTAACATATTATGTTACTCTATTTGCCTCTCTTTTCATTAATTACCTCATATATCATCTTTTTTGCTTATGTGGCATGTATATTACTACCTATGTTATTCCCACTATGACCAGCTTTAGAGCATCTCCAACGGCCACACAAAAATCTCGTGCCCAATAAAAGTTATAGCGCGCCACTATATCATTTTTAATGCGTCGGGACCAACATTGCTTTACCAGACGCCCAAAGACGCGCGCCCAAAAAGCAGACAGTGCAAATTGTGAAGCGCGCCCAATCCGGAGCCTAAAATATACTGCGCGCGATAGCGTTTTTCAGCGCACGCGCACAAAAACTTTTAGCGCATCTGCTAGAGCTGCTCAGCGCCCAAAAAAATAAAATTTTAGTGCGCGGAGCTCTTTTTGGGCGCCTGTTGAGATGCTCTTAATATGGTACCACATCCTCTCTTTCCTTATTTAATTACATGTCATATCATCTAAAAAGTCTAGTTGGCATGTATGATACCTCTTAGACTAGCCACAATGGGTAGTAACATAGACTGGTAACATGCTCATGTTACTAATCTATGTTATTACCTTTATAATGGGGAGTAACATATGTGTAGTGATATGCAACACTTCATTTATTAGGCTATAGACACAACTTGCCTTGATATGTGTGATTTTACTCATACTAGTAGTAACTAGCTATTATACCACTTTTATCTCTTTATTCATTTATTACATGACACATCATCTATTTAACCTAGATATGTGTGATGTTGATACCTATGTTCCTCCCACCGTGGGTAGTCTTAAACTAGTCACAATGAGACTAGCCACAATGGTTAGTAACATAGAGTAGTAACATGCCTATGTTACTAGTCTATGTATGACGCTCGGATAATTAAGCTACAGTAATAACTGCTAATGGTGACATGTCTTCACTTTTACTGTTGCTAGTCCAGGTGGTTCTTATCGATTCAAATTTTACTTTAAAGATAAAGTCAAACCAATATGGTTTTCAAATGTCAAAACTAAAATGAAAATGTGGAAAATAATTCATAGATAATTACGCTAGAACCAATTTTTACCAAAGTGAATTAAATGCCCTTAAATGAATAAACAGGGGCTAAAACCATTACTAAATGCTTTTAAACAAAAAAAAATTCGAATTTTTTTATTATTGTACCAAAACTAATTGTGCTCTGGCCAAAATTGCAATAGTAATTAAGGTGCAATTTTCATATTTTTATAAAACGATTTTACTATTGAAAATTAAAATGAAAATAGAAATAAATAAAAAAGAAAGGAAACAGAAACTTATCTACTATGCACCTGTGCCTTGATGGAACAGGCAAGGCCCAGCCCACCTGGAGCTCGTCCCCAACCTCTCTGTTCATCAGAGGGCTGGGTTGACGCCGCGCCGTCGTCCGCGGCCATGGATGCCATGCCGAACATCCAGCCCCAACCCGGCTCTTATAAGGGCCCTCCTCGACCCCGTACTCGAACCCTAGGACCCCTCATCTCATCCTCTCGCGCCGCCATCATCGTTTTTGTTCGCGCCCGAGCGGCTACCAGCCATGGACATCGTCGTAGCGCGCGGCAGCGACGCTCGATGTCGCCTGAGAAGATGTGCGGGAGGATGGACGTACTCCTCTACTTCTTCTACACCACCGGATCGACGCCGTAGAACTCCAACGCCGCCACCCGCTTCATCTTCTTCCTCGGACGCCGCCGGACCTTCTCGTCAAATTCGCCGCCGTCTGCCGCTCCTAACCTTCCACCGGCCTTTCTTGTGCCCCGCGGTGAGCTCCTCGATGATTCCCCCTAATTTCCCCGTCGATTCCATGATGTATCACCGCTCCCCGCAAGTTCCGAATCTCGTCATCGAAGTGGACAACGTGCCTCTCGTTGTCGAGCTCTCTGAGCCTCACCGTGTCTTCCGTCGTGCCTGTAGTGACCTATAGCTGCTTCCTAGATGCTCCTTTTCCTCACCCTCGAGCTGCAGCCGACCCACCGTAAATAGCATGCTCCAACCGCCGCGGCGACGCCGCGTGCTCGTTATCGTCAAGCTCCGGCGCCTCCCGTGACCTGCCGCGCTCTAACCGCGCGTAGCCTTGTTCGGTCGCACCTTGTCGCCACTCACCGCGCCCGCACACACTGCCTCGCCCAGGTCATGCCGCTGTGCCACCTGCGCGTGCGCGCGCTTGCTGCTACCTGCTACTATTGTTGCCTCTTTCTACTACCTGCCGCTGCTGTATTGTTGTTATGCTGCCGCTGCTGCCTTGCTCTTTGCTGCTGCTACTCTTGCCGCAGTTGATGCTCTTTCCTATTGCCGCTGCTTGCCGCTCTCGTTGTAGCTGTTATTGCTGACCGTGGCCTTGACCATGGCCAAGAGCACCATGGGTATTCTGTGTGTGTGTGTGTGTTTGTGATCGGCTAGGCAATTGCCATGGAGACCGACCCTGATTAGATTAGAGACTAAGCCCCCTCTAGTACTAACCCACCCCACTTTGAGTCTATTACATGGGGCCCCCACTAGGTAAATTATTTAACTAAAATAATTTTAACACATGTCCCACTGACATATGGGTCCCACTTGCTAAATAAAACCAATTAGTTAAAAAGTTTAGCACCAGTCCATGACATGCGAGCCCTTTGACCGTGTTGACCAGTCAAAGTTGACTGAGTCAACTGCTGACTGTGCACTGTTGACTTTTACCTTGGCCCATTGTCAGCCACACATTACACCCCTGGGTATACTTCTCTGTGTACACATAGCATTTACTATTTATTTGAATTTCGAATTAAATAAAATAATAATTTTAGAAAATGTTTAAAACTTTGAAATTTTATATAAAATAAATCGTAACTCGGATGAAAATACTTTGCACATGAAAGTTGCTCAGAACGACGAGACGAATCCGGATGCGCAGCCCGTTCATCCGCCACGCATCCCTAATATAGTGAACACGCAACTTTCCCCCTCGGATTCATCTGTCCGAAAAAGCGAAACATCACGGATATTTTCCCGCATGTTTCCCCCCTTCACCGATATCACCTCATACTGTGTTAGGTCACCCCTAACACCGCGCATTGCCATGTTATGCTTTGTGTTGCTTTGTTTGCTCTGTTATTTATTGTGTCCCCCCTCTGTTACTTCTTTCCGGTAGACCCCGAGACCGCTGCCGGTACCCCCGATCGACTACGGTGTTGACGACCCCTCATTGCCAGAGCAACCAGGCAAGCCCCCCCCCCCTGATCACCAGATATCGCCTATTCTTCTCTCTACTGCTTGCATTAGAGTAGTGTAGCATGTTACTGCTTTCTGTTAATCCTATTCTGATGCATAGCCTATCATTGTTACTACATCTGTTGATACCTTACCTGCAATCCTAAATGCCTAGTATAGGATGCTGGTTTATCATTAGTGGCCCTACATTCTTGTCTGTCTGCCATGCTATACTATCGGGGCGTGATCACTCAGGAGGTGATCACGGGTATATACTATATACTTTATACATGTTGCATGTGATGACTAAAGTCGGGTCAGCTCATTGAAGTACCCATGGTTGATTCACGAATTGGGGGCTGGAAGGACATACTTTCCCGACGGCCCTCTGTGTGGATCTTTGTGGCGAAGCGACAGGGCAGGTTGAGACCACCTAGGAGAGAGGTGGGCCTGGCCCTGGTCGGTTCGTGGTTATTTCAAATTAACACGCTTAACGAGATCTTGGTATTTGATCTGAGTCTGGCTACTGGCCTATACGCACTAACCATCTACGCGGGGACAGTTATGGGCACTCGACGTCGTGGTATCAGCCGAAGCCTTCGTGACGTCAGCGACTGAGCGGCGCGCCGGATTGGACTGGAACGCCTGCTAGGCTAGGTCTGCTTCCGGCCGCGTTCGCAACGTGGCAGGTGTGCAATGGGCGATGGGCCCAGACCCCTGCGCCATAGGATTTAGACCGGCGTGCTGACCTCTCTGTTGTGCCTAGGTAGGGCTGCGACGTGTTGATCTTCCGAGGCCAGGCATGACCCAGGAAAGTATGTCCTGACAAAGGGGATCGAACGTGTTGGGAAATGTGGTGCACCCCTGCAGGGAAGTTAATCTATTTGAATAGACGTGATCTTCGGTAACAGGACGACTTGGAGTTGTACCTTGACCTTATGACAACTAGAACTGGATATTTAATAAAACACACCCTTCCAAGTGTCCAGATACATCCCGGTGATCGCTCTCTAACAGGGCGACGAGGGGAGGATCGCCGGGTAGGATTATGCTATGCGATGCTACTTGGTGAACTTACCATCTACTCTCTTCTACATGCTGCAAGAGGAGGTGGCCAGAAGCGTAGTCTTCGAAAGGACTAGCTATCCCCCTCTTATTCCGGCATTCTGCAGTTCAGTCCACATATGATAGCCTTATTCCAGTTGATACCAATGCATACATATGTAGTGTAGCTCCTTGCTTGCGAGTACTTTGGATGAGTACTCACGGTTGCTTTCTCCCTCTTTTCCCCCTTTTCTCTACCGATTGCTGCAACCAGATGATGGAGCCCAGGAGCAAGATGCCACCGTTGACGATGACTCCTACTACACTGGAGGTGCCTACTACTACGTGCAGGCCGCTGACGACGACCAGGAGTAGTTTAGGAGGATCCCAGGCAGGAGGCATGCGCCTCTTTCGATCTGTATCCAAGTTTGTGCTAACCTTCTTAAGGCAAACTTGTTTAACTTTTGTCTGTACTCAGATATTGTTGCTTCCGCTGACTTGTCTATGATCGAGCTCTTGTATTCGAGCCCTCGAGGCCCCTGGCTTGTAATATGATGCTTGTATGACTTATTTTATTTGTAGAGTTGTGTTGTGATATCTTCCCGTGAGCCCCTGATCTTGATCGTACACGTTTGCGTGTATGATTAGCGTATGATTGAATCGGGGGCGTCACAAGTTGGTATTAGAGACGACTTCCTGTAGGAATCCCCCTTCCACACTCCTTGGCCGAAGTCGAGTCTATACATTGCAAAACTTTTTACTAACATGGTTGTGTGTCTTACGAGCCCACGTTGCCATTTGGGTGATATTAGGATCTTTTATTCCCCGTCTATACTCTGGGATTCTGCTCTCTCTTCTATTCGGGTGAAATGATTTTTACTTAATCTAACATTAGGATCTGGTGATCACTTTCAACCGGAGAGCATCTTATTACCAATGGTCGACTGCTGCACTAGAAGATTCCGAGGATACTCTATGTTGTTCTTCTAAGACTTTGCGCCCATTGCTTTTGCCATCCCCTACCACCGAAATATCCATATGGATAAATACCTACACCTGTCATTTTTACTTTTATTCCCAGTTAATCTTGTTATTACAAGATACCCCGAAATTCTCTCTATTGTTCCGAAAGTACTTTGTGCCCACTGCCCTTGTAGTTCTTTGCAACATGAATACCCATACGGAATAATTCTCGCACTTATTGAGTATCCGCTCATCCCTAGTTGATTCACGTATTTCACAAAAGTCTTCGAAATACCATTCGGTCTTTCGAAAATCCTGAGCAGCCTATTTCTCTTGAAATTCTTGCTTGCTTCCATTATGGTTAATCCCATAAGTCTCGTAATCTTATTGGCATCCTTTGCCATTATCATTTTGAGCCCATTGATTCAATGAGTGTGAATCCTCGCAATCCTCAACCAGATTCGAGAATTCATCCTTCTGGCTCAGACGCCATTTTAAACATGAGTTGGTTCTCGACCAATCAAATTGCCGACGATTGTACCTCTAAGACTATTCAACTTATCCATCCCTATTCAGAGCATTGCTTCTGATCCCTTGACTTGGAATCACAATTCCTGTGCAATTGAGCTTTGAGTTAGTCAGTTGTTTCTATCATCTGTTCCACTTGCATTCTTTCTTCTTCTGGCAGAGTACCGATACTCACATCAGCTCCGTTGTGGATCATCAGATCCATTGTTGGATTTCATCCGACATCGTCCTTAATATTCAATTACCTTGTGAGCCGTTCCACAGGTATATAATGCCTTTGGTAAATTGTATCCTCTGCCTTGTCAACCATGCTCTACTTTCGAGCTTGTGTTATTTACTCCTGAAGTTTGTGATATATGTTCCAAAGATGCCCCTATGGGTTGAACCTATGCCTTCCCCTAATCCGTGGGAACCGAAGGTTTACACAAGTCATACCCTTCTGGTGTTTTATCAGATATTTTTCTACCATACAACTTCTTCGTAAACGAGAAGTGAATGAAAGGTTATGCATTGTAGAAGTGGGAGTCGACCTTGAACCTTGTGTTCATGCCCATGGACACGATGTAGATTTTATCATTAGAGCTTCTGTTAAATTAATTATTCCCTCAGTATAAGTTCATTTTATATCTGAGATATGGCCTTTTGCAATTGTGGTTCTGACCATGTTCTCCTTTAAATACCATTTCCTATGCAAGTTTAAGCACTTGTCTTCTGCATAGCAATACCCCAGCCCAACCTCTACTTTGATCTGTTGTCGAGTATTACCCCCTGGTATCTCGAGATTATTACGGAACTGCATAACCTCTTATGAGTTCTTCATCAAGTACTACATCCTCACTGATCCCAATTTTCATGGGCTCTGAGATTTTAAACAGTCAAGGACACCGATAACTGAACCAAGCCCGCATTACGGTTCAACAACTCCAAGTAATCTTCTTTACTTACGAGTTTGTACCCGATCATGTCATTCCTAGCCTGTTTGGCTATATCTTTATTGTAATGATTTTAACTGTGCTACTTGGTCCTTATTCCCGGAGCACCACTTTTGACGATGAGCTAAGCTTATGTCAATCTTCCTCGCCATATCATCATGCCTCAAACAGCAAGCTTGATTCCAATCTTTTGCTTCATCAGTCCTTTTGTTTGATGCAGTCGCTATTCGGTTGCCTCTTCGTGGAACCTCTCAAAATTTTTTGTCATGATCATCGTCAACATTTTGACTCCTTCCAGGATATCAATCTAATTCATGATGATAAGTGCCATCCTCGTCCCTTGGTAATTAGAGTTACCATCGGCAACATTATTACCTTCCTCTCATCACAAACCTATTCATGTTATGGATGCAACTGGCTATCCAGCTTAAGTTATGTCCTACCTTGGAGCACTATCGTATTTTATGTCAAGAATGTTGCGAGAAATTCCACCACCCCTTAAGAATTCTTGATACAAGTAATACTTATTACCATCACCATTCTTTTCTTGGTGTCCGTGTTGTTTCTAACGGAATGCCGACAAATGGTCTGTGATGTGTAAATTTAAAACTTCCAGTACCTATTGCTTGAAAGTTAGTGGTCCATAGTTTCATTCTAAGTCTGTTGCTTATGAATCATCATTCTAACATGATCCGTGTTACCTAGTCCAGATTTTCGGGTGCACCTTTCTATCATTGTTTATTGTGTATGTTTTTCCTCGAGCATACATCATTTATATCGTTTATATGGAAATTGTTATCTCCTTGTTCCATAATTGTGGAAATCCATCTTTTTGGAAATCTCGATGATATTGTCGTGAGTCCGTCAGCCACCTCCTCATCCTCTTCCTTGGTTTAATGTTGGAATCTTGTTTGGAACTTGCTTCCATAGTTCATTCCCGAGGATCTTACTATTGTCATCTCGTCAATTGTTTGTTGCATCTTTCTTCTCGGGCATCCTGAGCTGAGGTATCCTGACACCATTCAGATCTAATCTCGGTTAGATATGATGGTTATAACTCGATAAGATGATGTCATGCCTAAGCCACCCCTGGCCGGAGGACCTATTGATATAATTCCTTTTTAGCAAGGTTATCCATGCTTCCATGAGAAATTGTAAGACTTATTCTATAAGTTGATCTTGATAAATCCTTTTAGTATCCAAGTCCGACCTGCTTGGAAGACCATGTCAATGCTATCTCGAAGCATGTTTATGTACTCCGTTTCAATAGAACATTTGAAGCACAATGCTAAAATTTCTTTATTAGTTACCCAACACTGTGTATGTAATGTCATGATATTCTCTCCCCTTTCCTAAAGGGTTTCTACGTTATATCATGTTGTAACATCCCAAATTTTCAATTTGGAATGTTATACATTAGATCATCATGCATATCTTATTTTCTTGCATTTTGGTCGATCCTAGAAATTTCACGCAACTCAAGCACCTTCGGAGAGAGTTGGATTTTGTTATTTTCATATTTGAGAGTTTTCTCGAATTTGAAAAGAGGATCATTTGATTTATTTATTTCATCTTCAATTATTTTTCCGATATCAAAATATGAGAGAGGGAATAATATGACTTTCCCAAAATATAGGAAAAATGAAGATTTAATAAATAGATCAAATTTCGTTTTCCGGTGTTTGTTTTTTTTTCTTTGGATAGGGAAAAATGCGCGTTTTCGAAAATTGCATTTTAGGTCCGGAGAAAAGTTCATTTTGTTGACTCATTTTTAGGAGTCGGGGAAAATTTACTTTAGAATTTTGGAGCCCGTTTAGATTTTCTTTTCTGTGTTTTTCTGCGTGCGAAATCTGTTAAAAAAATCAGCAGCGCCAGCTGGGCGAAAGGCCCAAGCCAAGTCGCCGCCCCTGCGCTCCCAGGCGCCAGCGCTGCCAGGAGGCCGCCGCCGCCTCTTGCTCTAGCCGAGTCCGGCTAGGGTTAGCCCCTCCCCTTTCCTTTGTTTCGTTTTCCTTTTCCTACTCTATTTCTTGTCCCCTACCCCAAGTAATCTCTCCCCTCTCCTATATAAATACCCCCATAGACCCCCCCTCTCCTCACACCAAAAACCCAAACCCCCTCTCCTCCCCAACCCAACCCCCTCCTCCCCAAGCCGCCCCCACCCCGCGCCCCTATAGCGCCGCCGCCGCCGCCCTAGCACGCCGCCGTCGCCACCGTTCGCCCCGCCTCGCCGGAGGTAGCCCCGCGCCTCTCTTTTTCTTCCCCGCGGTTCGGTTCTTTTAAAAGAAACCGTTTCTTTTCCGGTTTTTCTCTCCGATTTCTTCGTTTCGGTTTCTTTTCCGAAACCCTAGATCGGTTTTCCGTTTTCTTTTCCGAAAAACCCTAGATCGGTTTTTGTTCTTCTTTCGGACCGTTCGTCTCAACGAAACGTGATCACCTATTATTCCCGGTAACGACGCCCGTTCGTTTAACCGTTCGTCTCTTTCTTTTCGTCGGATTTATCCGCGATCGCGATCTAGATCCCGATCTTTGTTTCTATTTAATCTTCTCGCCCGTTTATCGGAATCAGGTGATTCAAAGCGCCTGGAGTTTCGTCTCGAAACCGCCGTTCCGTCTAATCAACTTGAACAAGTTTTGCTATGGTAAAATTTGACCTAGTTTCAACTTGCTAGAACCGAGTTGTTTTCTTCGCGTTTGTTTTCCGTCGTTTGTTCGGTTCATTCTTTCTTTGCAACGGAGTTCTTAAGTTGAACTTTCTGGTTCGTTCTCTCGTTCGAGTTTTACTTGTGCATTAGATGAGTACTTATTTGTGTGGTTACTATTGCTTGCTTACGATAGATTGACCGGAGTGTGACGAGTAGATCTATCAAGAGTTTTGAGTGCGGATCATCTTCATCAACATTGCAGGCAAGTTCACACTTTGATCATACCTCTTTCATACCTAGTTTTTATTGCATTAGATCAAACCTCCAACATTGCATGATTAGGATCTAATTAAATTGTGGTTATTGGGAAGTAGTTGATGAGGTAGGAACCTATTGCCCTGAATTCAAACCTTGGGAGTTACTTTTACGTTATGCTTACATGGCCATGCTATGCTCGTAAACGTGGATTGGGTTTTGAGAGTATCCATGATAGATGTGAGATTGTTAATTAATGGTTTACTTAAGGTGGCAACTTAAACACACATCTGGGTGGATTGAGGCACCTGGTTATTCTAGGATTGCCTGTCTAGGCACCTGGGTAATCCAGGACTTGCCTGTTTTCTTTTGGACCGCCACCTAGGCTCAAAGGGATCATGAGACTATTCATACTAGAAACTTCCGTGTGCAGCCACAAGCTATTATGGGCTCTAGAATAGTTGACTAAGTCGTGCGAACTCTTATAGTGGTAGACTAGCATATGTAGGGGATGTAGGTGGTACGGTCTACCCGATCGTAAGGTGCTAGCGCTTCTGAAAGACTATGTCTCGATCATCCGTCTTCTCAAACACCATGTAGTGCGAGAAACCAAACGGAGGCGATCGAGTCTTGTGGGGAAAAGTGCGCAAACCTCTGCAGAGTGTATAAACTAATCATGATTAGCCGTGTCCCAGGTTATGGACATCTTGAGTATCTAGTTCTTGGATTATCCTGTTGATCTCATCACGTTACTTTAAATGAATATTGTTGGGTTTTAATGATGTTACTTAATTGGGATTGAGAATGCTGTCAACCATTCTCAATGTTTAACAACCACCATGATAGTTAAATAAAATTTATTCCTTTGCAGTAGGTAAAAATTGGCTTTACGCAAAAACCTTATAACCATAGAGATTTTCCACCAGCCAAATATGCATGTAGTGATAGTCTTTATTCATAATTCTCTATGGTGTGAATTTGCCAGTACATTCAATGTACTGACCCTCTGCGGCTGCAACGTCTCATGTTGCAGGATTTCTTACGACGAGTAAGTGATACGTTAGGGTTACGATTTCTACACTCAACTTTGCCGTTGGTGTTGATGGGAATCCACAACCTTGTTGCTTCCGCTATATGGATTGAGGTAATAGTATTTATGTTACTTTATACATGTGATTTACCTATGTTATAAATCCTTCGAGTACTGTGTGTGTCAGCATACTGATCCAGGGATGACACTTAAGCACAGAGACTTGATCCATTCGGGTCAGGTCGCTACATTAGGCTCCTGGGAACGTGGTGAGTGTGGTGACGCGCTCGGAATCGAGCTTACGCGCCTGTGGCCATGGCAGCGACATGGCCGGCGGAGCCGAGCTCTCGGCCGTGATGGCCAACGGGGTTAGAGGACAGCTCGAGCGACGTGGCTAGGGGGAGAAGAGAGAGAAGCTCACGGTGAGTGCAGCGGGCATCGAAGCGGGCTCGGGGACGCTTGGGAGGCGGCAAAACGTCGAAGACGATCTCCGATGACCGACGAGGGGAACGGCAGCGGTGGCGGCGTTGCAGCGCGTCCGAGGCCTCGTGGATCGTCGAGGAGGTCGAGGGAGATGTTGCGGAGCTCGTGGGCACGGTGGGGTGACACGGGGATGCCGGTGGCTGCGGCTACGGCGGCAAGACGACGGCGGCTGCGTCGGCAGGAAGATGGGGAGAGAGCCAGAGAGGGGGAGAGGCCACGGGGAGACTGGGAAGAAAGAGAGGGAGACGTGGGGGTCGGCGTGGCACTCGTGGACGCCTCCAGGGCGTCGGCGGAAGCAGGAGGTGGCCGGCGTGTGGCCGCGGGCGCCGGCCACGCGCTCCTCGTCCTCCTGGCGAGAGGAGGAGGACGACTGGCAAGAGCCAGTTGATTGGGCCGAGCCAGTCGACTGGGCCGAGCCAGGTGGGCTGGTGGGCTGCGCCTGGTAAGTTTCTCTCTCTCCTTTTTTCTGTTTTTCTTATTTATTTATTATTTCTGTGACTTCAGGGCTTTATTAAAAATACCAGGGCATTACCATAAATCATAAAATTAATCATGGCCACTGCTTAGAATATATCCAACAGCAAACATTTTAGTTTATGATTATTTGAGCATTTAAAATATTTTATAGCATTTAAATGCCCAAATGCAAATACCATAAGGATTAATCCAATGACCTTTGATGTCCTAGAAAAATGTGCACCATTTTTGTCAAAGGTTTTAACCCAAAACAAAAAGGGTGGGCTTTTTAGAAGGGCATTTCAGGTTCATTGGAAAAGTTTTTAGTAAACCCTAGTTGTTCTAGGGGGGATGCTGGGGGTTCTGTCATCCCCATTTCAAATTTAAAAGGAATTTTAAACATGATGCACACTCTAATGCTTGAACTAACTAGGGTGTGACAACTCACCCCCACTCAAAAGAATCTCGTCCCGAGATTTAGGATCCTCCGGAAAGAAGGTGGGGTACTCGAGTCGAAGACGATCCTCCCTTTCCCAAGTGGCTTCTTTCTCGGAATGGTGTGACCATTGAACCTTGAGAAACTTGATATTATGACGTCGAGTGGTACGCTCAGCTTGATCAAGGATATGAACGGGATATTCCCGATATGAGAGGTTATCATGTAGATCAAGCGTTTCGTGGTCCACTCCACGGATAGGATCCGCGAAGCAACGCCTGAGTTGAGAAACGTGGAAGACATCGTGAACTCTGGAAAGATGCGAAGGTAGTTCCAATTGGTAGGCAACTTCTCCTTGTTTGGCAAGAATGCGAAAAGGTCCAATGTAACGAGGATCCAATTTGCCTTTGATACCGAAACGATGGGTTCCGTTTAACGGAGTAACACGAAGGTAGGCCTTCTCGCCAACTTCATAAGTCATAGGCTTATGTTTACGATCATATTGACTCTTTTGACGAGATTGGGCTGTTTTCAATTTCTCACGAATAACGCGAACCTATTCTTCTGCTTCCTGAATCATATCCGGGCCAAAGAGTTGTCTTTACCCGGTTTCTGACCAGTTAAGAGGCGTTCGACATTTTCGTCCATAGAGAACTTCGAAAGGAGCCTTGCCCAAGCTAGCTTGATAACTATTGTTGTAAGCAAACTCCGCGAATGGAAGGCATTTCTCCCAACCTATTCCGAACGAGATGACAGAGGCTCGGAGCATATCTTCTAGAATTTGATTGACTCGTTCTACTTGACCACTTGATTGAGGGTGCAAGGAGGTGCTAAAAGAGAGACGAGTTCCCATAGCATTTTGGAAACTTTCCCAAAATCGAGAGGTGAAGAGACTCCCACGGTCTGAGTTAATTTCCAATGGAACACCATGAAGAGACACTATTCGGGAGATGTATAAATCAGCTAGCTGGCTAGCGGTGATACTCTCACGAACAGGTAGAAAGTGGCCTACTTTGGAAAGACGGTCGATCATGACGAAGATGGAATTATTCCCTCTCTTGGTCCTGGGAAACCCAGTGATGAAATCCATACTGATTTTATCCCATTTCCACTCAGAAATAACCAAAGGTTGAAGGGTGCCAGCAGGCCATTGATGCTCTGCTTTAACACGACGACAAACGTCGCAATTAGCAATGTATTGAGAGATTTCTCTTTTCATCCTAGTCCCCCAAAACCTCTGGCGAAGGTCTTGATACATTTTAGTACTACCGGGATGAATGGTGAGAGGGGATTCATGAGCTTCCTTAAGGATCAACTGGCGTAGATGTTGTTTCTTGGGAACCACCAAACGGTTCTCGAAGAAGACAGCACCTCGCTCATCCATGGAAAAACATTTAGCAACTCCGCTAGCGATGTTTTCCTTAATCCGGGATATGCCCTTATCATACCGCTGGGCGGTTATGATCTGATCCATAAGATTAGGCTTCGTCACCAGGGTGGATAGGAATCCTCAAGGAACAATGTGAAGATTAAGCTTACGAAATTCCTCATGGAGAAGTGGTTGACTTTGTTGTAACATCAGGTTGTTACAATAGGACTTACGACTTAGCGCATCAGCCATGACATTGGCTTTGCCCGGGGTGTAAGTTATTCCTAAGTCGTAATCCGAGATCAACTCGACCCAACGTCTTTGCTTGAGATTCAAATCTGGTTGGGTGAAGATATATTTCAAACTTTGGCGATCGGTGAAGATCTCGCAACGATTACCGAGGAGGTAATATCGCCAAGTTTTAAGTGCATGGACCACAGATGCAAGCTCTAGATCACGTGTGGGATAATTTTCCTCATGTGGGTGTAATTGTCGTGAAGCATAGGCAATTACCTGACGATCTTGCATGAGTATGCAACCTAGTCCTTGCCGCGAGGCGTCGCAATAGATAACAAAGTCCTTGGAGAAATCTGGTGGTACCAGTACGGGAGCAGATGTCAGGCATCTTTTCAGTTCCTGAAAGCTGAACTCGCACTGTGGAGTCCACTCGAACTTTTTATCTTTCTTGAGGAGTTCAGTTAGAGGTTTAGCAACCTTGGAGAAATTCTCGACGAAGTGGCGGCAATAGCTCGCTAAGCCAAGGAAGCTCCGAACTTGCTTGACCGTCTCAGGTGGAGTCCAATCAAGGACGGCTTGAACTCGCTCAGGATTGACAGCAATACCCTTACCAGAGATTACATGGCCTAGATAGGTCACTTCTGGCAACCAAAATTCACACTTGGAGAATTTGGCATAAAGGCGATGCTCTCGAAGTTTCATCAATACCAGCCTTAGATGTTCGGCATGTTCCTCTTCATTCTTGGAGTAGATGAGTATGTCATCGAGGTATACTACGACGAATTTATCCAAGTACTCCATGAAGACCGAGTTCATTAACCGGGAGAAGGTGGCTGGGGCATTGGTTAAACCGAAGGACATAACGGTATATTCGTATTGGCCATAACGAGTAACAAAGGCCGTTTTGGGAATGTCCCCGTTTCTGATTTTGATTTGATGGTAGCCCAACCTCAAATCCATCTTGGAGAAGACTGAGGATCCAGCAAGCTGATCATACAGATCGTTGATCCTGGGAAGCGGATACTTGTTCTTGATGGTGACCAAGTTGACAGGTCGGTAATCTACAACCATTCGATCCGTTCCATCCTTCTTCTTGACGAAGAGGACGGGGCAAGCCCAAGGAGAGGAACTAGGACGGATGAAACCCTTTTTCAAGGACTCATCGAGTTGGTTCTTAAGCTCGGCTAGTTCTAAGGGTGCCATCTTGTAGGGTCTTATAGAAATTGGAACGGTTCCTGGAACAAGGTCTATCACAAACTCGACATCCCTGTCAGGTGGAACACCTGGCAGTTCTTCTGGAAAGACATCCGGAAAGTCTCGGACTACCGGAACATCTTCAAGGTCTGGAAGGGGGTTGGCATTTAGGGAGTAAAGTTGGCGCTTGGCCACTCGAGTTAAGACATTGACTGTCTTGCCCGATGAATGAGTAAGTTGAACGGTTCTAGTGGCACAATCAATCTTAGCATAATGAGCTGACATCCAGTCCATACCCAAGATGATGTTTATGTCCGAGGACTTGAGAGCTATTAAGGATGCAAGGAAGACAAGTCTATCGACAAGAATTTCGTTCCCATGGCTTACTCTAGAAGTTTTCCATTTGGAACCCGGAGTTTGAATTACCATGGAAGTGGGCATGTCACAGAATGTCGTGTTATGCAATCGAGCATAGTTCTCGGATATGAATGAATGAGATGCTCCAGTATCGAAAAGAACAGATGCTGGATGGCAGTTAACAAGGAGCGTACCAAGGACGACGTTAGGATCCTCATGAGCCTCCTCGGCTGAAACATAGTTGACATGGCCACGTGTAGTAGTAACCGGCTTGGCGTAGAATGTCTTTCCCGCGGGCTTACCACGGCCAACGGACTTTCCAGTTTGATTGGGGTTGTTGTTCTGGGGACACTCTCGGCTATAGTGACCCGGCTCTCCACACTTGAAGCATGTCACCACATTGGGGCATGGAGCAGCATTAGCAGCGGGGCCACCATAGGGCTTGGGCGGTGCAAAGTGCTATTTGGGACGAGGCGCCTCAAAGGATGGCCTCGGGATGAACCTGGGTGGCAGTGCTGTGCTTGGGATCCACACCCGGCGCTTTTGAGCTCCAGAGCCGGATGAAGAGCCAAAATCACATGAGTGCTTGCGTGAAGCGTCATAATCAGTCTGGCCTGTCTCAGCACTGATGGCTTTATTGGCCAACTTCTGGAAGGAGGTGCACTCGTGCAGACGAAGATCGCGGCGAAGCTCAGGGCTGAGTCCCTTGCGGAACCTTGCCTACTTCTTAGCGTCGGTAGATACCTCTTCGGGGGCATAACATGCCAGATTCCCAAATTCATGACTATATGCATCCATAGTCAGTCTTCCTTGGGTGAAATTGCAGAACTCCTCCCTCTTGCGATCCATGAGACCTTCCGGAATGTGATGCTCACGGAAAGCTTCACTGAATTCAGCCCAAGTAGTGATTTGGCCGACCGGGCGTATAGCTTCAAAATTTTCCCACCAGAGGCTAGCAGGGCCTTCGAGGTGATAGGCAGCATAAGTAACCTTGTCGGCTTCGGCTACGTTGGCAGAACGTAGCTTGTGGGTGATGCTGCGAAGCCAGTCATCCACGTCGAGGGGCTTGACGGAATGGTTAAACTTTGGTGGGTACAGCTTGATAAAGTCATTGATTGACACCAAGTCATTTCGCTGATGGCGTGCAGTGTTCTGCTCAATCCGCTCTAGCAGGCGGTTAGTCTCACGCTTGTCTCTTTCCGCCTCCAGCATCACTTCGGCCAGAGAGGGCGGGTGAGGCAGATTTTCACCCCTAGCTGCACTGGCTTCCCCCTGCTCCGGGGCAGCAGGGTTGCTACGGGTGTTGACCATCCTAGGAGAAAACAAGACAATGGTTTAGATAAGGATGGCTCAAACTTAGCAAGGAAGTGCAGAATGTAATGGATAACACGGAATGCAGAGATGTTCATCCGTATGTCATGGTAATATAAAACTGCCATATATATACCAACGGTCATACACATCATACATAGTTTAGTACAAGCCCAGGCTATAGTACAACTATGATGAAAGACGTTACATCTCATCGGAGGCATTCCAAGCTCCTATACATTATTTGTCTACACCTTCGGAATTGATTACACACAAAGTCATATTCCACAAGTCACGCAGGACAGTGGAGATACAACTATTACAATACTAGTGATACTACTACTAACTCAGACAGCTCCGTAGTAGTCCTCATAGAAGTCACCTCCATAGCCTGGAAGTTCAACGTGATCATCCGTTAACAGACGGTCCTGAGGAGCTTGTGGACCAAAGGGGCTAGGATGAGGTCTTGGACCAACAAACGGTGGCCTGCGGGGACCACGAGGTGGGGTGATGCCTCCCACATCACGCCAATCCACCATGTCTGGTAGAGCAGATCTCACAGGATACAGATCCCTTGTATCCATACATCCAGCTCGCACCGCAGGTGCAAACCGAGTCAATGTGGCCCAATGATCAGCACGGGTATTGAAAAGCTCTAGCCTCAAGGCCCGATTCTCTCGGTCCTTATCTTCAAGCATCTCGGCAGTGGTACGAGTTAATGAGTCCTCCTGAGTGGAGTCAGCATAGATAGCCTGAAGATACCCTTGAGCTCCCGGAAGTGAAGCTGGCATGTAACGAAGTCGGTGTTCCGAAGCAGGCCAGTCCGGACTCAAAGATGGTCATCATGGAATAGGCAGCATCCTGCACAGCCATCTCAACAGTAACCCCGAGTCCATAGGAACAGTGAAGGGGCTCGGTAGATCCAGGATAAGAAGGAAATATCCTGACGGTGCAGAAATATTGGCTTTGATTAAAGTCTCGGAATTGCTCTTCGACGGTGTATTCGGGATACCAACGGTAACCCATCTCGATCATTACCCGGACTAACATAGCAGTATGACCGGGCACGTCGAGGCACCGGGTCAGGCGAACCACTTGGTTTTGAACACGGTTGGCCATCTGAAAGCACAACCACAATGCAAAGACATTAGAATTTCTAGGGAAAATTGGACAGCATAACAGCTATAAATACTCAGAAAAAGATTTGAGACATCCACAACAGTTTGCAATACCACTCAACAACATCATATCAAGGTTCTGATTCAATTAGCAACATACTAAAATAGTAGAAACTGAACTAGGGCTTGTAACAACAATCCTATAAGCTACTACGGATTAGTAACACGTGAACCTGATAGAAGAAGAGAGCCTATCCTTAACCCACGTTGAATGAGAAGAGAATAACTCAGATCAGAGGACATAAGGTAAAGGAGTAAAAGAGCCTTACGTTCCCTTCCACAATCAATTCCCCTACATATAACTAAAGCATTTCTAGACTCGACATCGACCAGTTTGGCTCAACGAACCTACAGGCAGTCCGGCTCTGATGCCAACGCTGTCAGGACCCCGATTCCAAGCCACATCGATCTAGCCGGTAACACCTCATATCACTTTGCGGCCTCACGCACGGTATCCCACGGGTGTCGCCTTACCATGGCCCGGAACCGTTTTCACCTTTTGGCTCACGTATATGATAGTGTCGCTAGCATCCATATGACAGAGAACCCAGGCCGACATGGCTAGTCGTGAACCCAAAGCGGCACAGACCTATGGAGACAGGCATACATGAATCACATCAAGCATGTCGGTCATCAGCGAGTGAATCCGGGCTGTAGCACTGGGCTAACAGGACTCCGGGGAACCCGGGCTGTAGCAGGCTAGGCAGGACTCCGGATGTCACCGCGTGACATTTCCCCGAAGGGACAGACATAGGAACGACGTGAAACACATGCCGGACAGTCAAGTGTCCTGAGCAGTAGTGTTGGGCTAGCAGGACTCCGGTGAACCGGGCTGTAGCGGACTACTATGGCTCGAGGAACACTAGACTACATTTCCCCATGAGAAAGGCTCCCAAGGATAAACAACTAGATTGTCGGATCCCACTCATACCAAGCATTTCAATCATACACACAATATGCCCGATATGAGTACATACAACATGGCATCACAACAAAACTCTACAACTCAAGTACTTTATTTAAAGGCTCCAGAGAGCCATACATAACATGTTCATACAGATAGGGGTCACATGACCCGACACTCAATTCATACAATCATACAAGCACAAGCGGAAGCAACTAGTCTGAGTACAAACACTAGAAAGAAAGAAGGCTTCTCGAAGCCTGTCTATCTACATAGGGCCCTCCATGGCCAAGATCACCACCTGGGTGGCTAGTCACTCGTCAACGTCAAGGTATACATAGAACCCATCGGAGGGGGCGGTGTTGTCGTCTGAAAACAGTAATTAAGCAAACATGAGTACAAAGGTACTCAGCAAGTCTTACAATAGAACCTACTATACATGCTCATTCTCAAGAAGGTGGTGGGGTTATTGCAGCAAGCCAGCTTTGACTCTTGGCTAAGCTATCCTACGGAACTCCACTAGTAAAATAGTTTTCGCACACGAGTCCACTACTCTCCAACACAATACTCCACAGGGGATCCTCCCTCGTCATCCTACGAGAGGGCCATCCTCGGTACTCACACTTATCTTGAGTCTTTTAGTAGTAACCATTAACTTTTCTATGAACTGTATAGGCAACCAAGTAGTCCTTTACCGCGGACGCGGCTATTCGAATAGTTTTATACCCTGCAGGGGTGTACTTCTTCATACACGCTTCCACCACTTACCGCCGTTTACACGACATGTACTCGGCAACCTTCAAGCGGAGGCCCAATGAGGGTGTCGTCCACGGCCTACCTAAACACTCAAGTCTCTAGTCCAGGTTCATCGCCTATCCAGGTTCCATCCGCAGGGAGTCCGGCCGAGGTTTCCACATACGGCCCCGAACGATGTGAACAGGGTTCCCTGAGGCACCAAACGGGTGACTCGGTACACCGTGCCACGGTGTATCTACCGCAACATAGCCCACCCCTAGGGTCACGCTACACACGGCCGCCAACACATAACCTACAAACACCAGAAACTATTTGCAACTCCTGGACATAGTACTAGGGTATTTAAGAAGCCGAGAGGGTCAATTAAGGATCCCAATGCATGGTAGTAGCTGAATCTTAAAATCACACATACAGATCTCAGTTCTTAGGGACGGCCTCAATGAAACAACCCACCATGTACTCCTACATGGCCTCTCATCGATACCTTTACCAAAACATGTTCCACACATCCCTCACATTACCGACATAATCATTTCACTCTAGCCCATTACCCAGATGAACCAGACCTGACACAACTCTAAGCATAGCAGGCATAGCAAGGTAGGAATCACATACATGGCTCAATCAACTCCTACACATGCTAGTGGGTTTCATCTAGTTACTGTGGCAATGACAAGTCATGCAGAGGATAAGGGTTCAACTACCGTAGCACACAGCAGTTTGAATCGCGTTGTCTTAATGGAGTAAACAAGAGTAGAAGCGAGAACATGGGTTGTATCAGAATGATCAATGGGTTGATTGCCTGTTGTAGTGGTAGTAGGGTACTGCCCTTCAGACGGATACTCGGGGTTATCCTCGGAGGCAGAACCTACCACGAAAATCACACCGAACATAATCAACACATGACAATATGCAACAATATGATGCATGCTATGACATGGCAAGATGAAAGTGTCTTGGCCTAATGCAAGCTAAAACAGAAGGGGATGAACTCATTTGAATCAAAGATTCAAATGTTAGCTCATTAAACATGGCCTTATTAGTGCATTACCTTATTCTGCTTAAACAGCAAGGTTAACTTGTTTTGTCATGCATGAAACCATTACAGATGGATAGATTGAATTTTTCTGATCATTTTTCATATATATAAATCTTTGCATTTGGACTTATGGTTGATTTTCTATGATTTTTAGAAGTTTTGAATATTTTCTGGAATTTCCTATATAAGAATAATTCCAGTAATTGAATTAATGCGTCAGCATGACATAGGTGTGACGTCAGCGGTCAACTGGGTCGGCCAGGTCAAACCTGACTGGTGGGTCCTGTCTGTCAGTGACTCAGCTAATTATCAGAATTAAATTAACACTAATTAGCTGTCAGTGGGGCCTGGGCCCACATGTCAGTGTCTAAACTAATTAAAATTAATTAAGACTAATCCTAAACTAGTTAGCACACCGGCCCCACCTGTCATAGACTCAGGAGGGAGTCAACTTGGGCCCACACAGGGGTCAAACAGAGTCAAACTCGCTGGCGGCTTGACGCCGGCGACGACAGACGCGGCGGAGGGCTCGGGTTTGCGTCTCCGGCGACCAAATCGACGGCGGAGAGCAGCTACGTGACGCGGGGAGCGAGCCATGTTGTTTGGTGGAGAAAGTGGAGCTCGGGGAGGCCGGGAACGACGTCGGCGACGACCTTGGCGGTCGCCGGAGTTCGGCCGAGGATGAACCCGAAGCTACGGGGCACGGCGAGGCGCAGGGAGTGGTGCGTTAGGCTCCTGGGAACGTGGTGAGTGTGGTGACGCGCTCGGAATCGAGCTTACGCGCATGTGGCCACGGCGGCGACATGGCTGGCGTAGCCGAGCTCTCGGCCGTGATGGCCAACGGGGTTAGAGGGCAGCTCGAGCGACGTGGCTAGGGGGAGAAGATAGAGAAGCTCACGGTGAGTGCAGCGGGCGTCGAAGCGGGCTCGGGGAAGCTTGGGAGGCGGCAAAACGTCGAAGACGATCTCCGGTGACCGACGAGGGGAACGGCAGCGGTGGCGGCGTTGCAGCGCGTCCGAGGCCTCGTGGCTCGTCGAGGAGGTCGAGGGAGATGTTGCGGAGCTCGTGGGCACGGTGGGGTGACACGGGGACGACGGTGGCTGCGGCTACGGCGGCAAGACGACGGCGGCTGCGTCGGCAGGAAGATGGGGAGAGAGCCAGAGAGGGGGAGAGGCCACGGGGAGAGTGGGAAGAAAGAGAGGGAGACGTGGGGGTCGGCGTGGCACTCGTGGACGCCTCCAGGGCGTCGGCGGAAGCAGGAGGTGGCCGGCGTGTGGCCGCGGGCGCCGGCCACGCGCTCCTCGTCCTCCTGGCGAGAGGAGGAGGACGACTGGTAAGAGCCAGTCGACTGGGCCGAGCCAGGTGGGCTGGTGGGCTGCACCTGGTAAGTTTCTCTCTCTCCTTTTTTCTGTTTTTCTTATTTATTTATTATTTCTGTGACTTCAGGGCTTTATTAAAAATACCAGGGCATTACCATAAATCATTAAATTAATCATGGCCACTGCTTAGAATATATCCAACAGCAAACATTTTAATTTATGATTATTTGAGCATTTAAAATATTTTATAGCATTTAAATGCCCAAATGCAAATACCATAAGGATTAATCCAATGACCTTTGATGTCCTAGAAAAATGTGCACCATTTTTGTCAAAGGTTTTAACCCAAAACAAAAAGGGTGGGCTTTTTAGAAGGGCATTTCAGGTTCATTGGAAAAGTTTTTAGTAAACCCTAGTTGTTCCAGGGGGGTGCTGGGGGTTCTGTCATCCCCATTTCAAATTTAAAAGGAATTTTAAACATGATGCACACTCTAATGCTTGAACTAACTAGGGTGTGACACTGGCAAAGTAACACAGTAGAGCAAGAGCAGAATAATGCTATCACTACACGCATATTTGGCTGGTGGAAAGCTCTACGGTTATAGTTTTTGTGAAAAGCCATTTTTTTCCTACAACAAAGGAATAGATTTTATTTAACTATGATGGTAGCTGAAACATCATTGAGAAGGTTCCTCCAACTCAATCCCAATTAAAGTAATTATCAACCCAACAATATTAAGTTAAAAGTGATGAGATACTTAAGATACTCCAAGTACTAGATACTCAAGATGTCCATAACCGGGGACACGGCTAACCATGATTAGTTTGTACACTCTGCAGAGGTTTGTGCACTTTTCCCCACAAGACTCGATCGCCTCCGTTGAATTTTCTCACACTACATAATGTTTGAGAAATGGATGACCAAGACACAGTCTTTCAGAAATATTAACTCTCTACTCCGGGCAGACCATACCAAACCTACAACCCACTACTTGCTAATCCACCACTTCAAGAGCTTCACGTAACTTACTCAACTATGCTAGAGCCCATAATAGCTTGTGGCTGTACACGGAAGTTTCTAGTATGAATCATCTCAATTCCCTTTGAGCCTGGGTGGCGGTCCATAGGAAGATCACACGGGTACTCCGGGATTTCCAAAAATACAGGCAACACTGGGTACTCCAGGTGCCTCAATCCACCCAGATGTGTATTTAAGTTGCCACCTTAAGTTGAACCATTAATTAACAATCTCACGTCTTTCATGGATTTCACTCACTCGAACCACGTCTACGAGCATAGCATAGCAATATAAGCAACGCGTAGAAGTAACTCCCAAGGGTTTGATTGTAACAGGGCAATAGGTTCTACCTCATCAACTACTTCCCAACCCACATGTTAATGGCATCCTAACCATGCAATGTTTGAGGATTGAAACTAATGCATAAAAACTGGGTGATAAAGGGGTATGATCAAAGTGTTACTTGCCTTGCTGACGATCCACGAAACCTAGAGACTCCAAATAACACGCTTCGCACTCCGGGAATTCTATCGCAAACAAACAATAGCATACATAAGCAATCAAGCAAGGAAGCACTGGTAAAACTCAAATAAGAAGATCTAACTAGAAAGTTCAACTTAAGAACTCCGGTTTGTAAAAAGAATCAAATCGAACGGAGCAACGAAACTCAAACGGCGAAGAAAATAAGATCCGTTTACTAATCTGGACCTAGGTCAAATTTTACAGTAGCAAAAGCTTGTTCAAGTTGGTTAAACAGAAAGAGGGTCTCGAGACGAAGATCTAGGCGCTTGAATCGCCTGATTCCGATAAACGAGCGAAAAGATAAACTAGAACGAAAATCGGATCAGAAATCGCGATCAGAAATAACCGCGGAAAAATCCGATAAAAGAAAACTGACGAACAGGCTAACGAACAAGCGTTCGTTGTCTGTAACTAAAGAGCATAAACCGTTCGTTAAAACGAACGTACGGACGAACATCCGCTAAAAAGAAAAACCGGGAAAAACTGGCGAACTAATCTAAAAAAACGAACTAGGATTTTCTTAAAAAAACAGATCAGATTTCTTTTAGAAAAAACGGCGGCTACCTCGTCGGTCCGGCGAGACGCGGCGACGACGGCGGGGTGAGGCGCGGCAGCGGGCGGCGAGGCGCGCGGCGCGGCAGCGGCGAGGCGGCGCGGCAGCGGGCGGCGGGGCGAGGCGTCGGTGGCGGGTGGTGGTGGCGGTGGGGGGGCAGTGTATATAAAGGGGAGAGGGTGCCTTGGGGAGGGGGCAAGGGGCGGCGGAGGAGTCCTAGCCGGACTCGCGGTCCGAGTCGGGGCGGTGGCGGCACGGCCTGTCTACTAGGAGGAGATGGCGTCGCGGGGAGGTGGGCCGGCGACTGGGCTTCGGCCCAGTTAGCCCCTGCGCAACTCTTTTTTTAAAATAATTCCGCTGAAACAAAAAAATCCTAGAAAATAAAATAAAATTCTAAAAATGTCAAAACAAATTTTCACCGTCTAAATAAAATATTTAGAACTAGATGAACATTTTTTTGGCCCTAAAATGCAATTTTGAAAACGTGCAATTTTTCTAATGCAAACAAATTTGCAATAAAATCCAAATAAAACAAATATTTGATTTTAATATTTTTCCTCCAATATTTCAATTATTTTGGAGAAGTCATTATCTCCTCTCATATATTTTAATATGAAATATTTTCGGAGAGAAAAATAATTAAAACCAAAATCCTCGTTTGAAAATTTGATAAAATCAAATTTGAAAACCGGGGAAATCCCCAACTCTCTTCGAGGGTCCTTGAGTTGCTTAGGATTTAGAGGATCGCGAGACGAAAATGCAATAAAATATGATATGCAAGAATGATCTATGTATAACATTCCTAATTGAAAACTTGGGATATTACAAACCTACCCCCTTAAGATGAATCTCGCCCTCGAGATTCGGGTTGGCTAGAAAATAGGTGTGTGTGGTCTTTGCGAAGATCATCCTCTCGTTTCCAGGTGGCTTCGTCCTCGGTATGGTGGCTCCACTGAACTTTGCAAAACTTAATAACCTTGCTGCGGGTGACTCGACTGGCAAACTCCAAAATCTTGACTGGCTTCTCCTCATAAGTCAAATCATTGTCCAACTGAATCGCCTCCAAGGGTACAGTATCTCTTAGCGGTATTTCGGCCATCTCAGCATGGCACTTCTTCAACTAGGAAACGTGAAACACATCGTGAACTCCTGACAGTCCTTTAGGTAACTCCAACTTGTAGGCAACTTCTCCCATCCGTTCCAAAACACGATACGGTCCTACAAATCTCGGGGCTAACTTTCCCTTGACTCCAAAACATTTCACTCCTCGCAAACATGATACTCGCAGATATGCTCTGTCTCCAATTTCATAGGTTACCTCCTTGTGTTTCGAATCTGCATAACTCTTCTGTCTAGACTGAGCTATCTTCAGTCTATCTCGAATCAGTTTAACCTTCTCCTTAGACTCTTTGATCAAGTCTGGTCCAAACAACTGTCGGTCTCCAACTTCATCCCACATCAACGGTGTTCTGCACATTCGTCCATACAAGGCTTCGAACGGTGCCATCTTCAGACTGGCTTGGTAACTATTATTGTATGAGAACTCTACGTAAGGTAGATTGTCATCCCAACTAGATCCATAATCTAGCGCACATGCTCTCAACATGTCCTCCAGAATCTAGTTGACTCTCTCGGTTTGTCCATCCGTCTGCGGATGAAATGTTGTACTGAACTCCAATCTCGTTCCCAAAGTCTGGTGTAGCTGATGCCAAAACTTTGAGGTAAACTGTGTCCCTCTATCCGATACGATGGTCCTCGGAACTCCATGCAGACATACGATCCTGGTCATATATATCTTGGCCAACTTTGCACTAGTATAAGTTGTTTTCACTGGGATAAAGTGTGCCACTTTGGTCAAGCGATCAACTACTACCCATATAGAATCATAACCTGATTTGGTCCTGGGCAATCCGGTGATAAAATCCATGCCAAGTTTATCCCACTTCCATTCGGGTATCGGCATAGGCTGTAGCAATCCTGCTGGCTTTTGATGCTCTGCCTTCACTCTCTGACATACATCACATACGGCTACATACTTGGTGATATCCTTCTTCATCCCTGTCCACCAGAAACGTTCCTTCAAATCCAAATACATCTTGGTGTTTCCGGGGTGTATCGAGTATGGTGAGTCATGAGCCTCCTGAAGTATCAACTTCCTGATCTCTGTGTTATTAGGCACATAAACACGGTCCTCAAACCATAAGGTGTCGTGCTCATCCTCACGAAAACCTTTGGCCTTTCCTTCGCTCATTTTCTCTTTTATCTCCGCAATCTCTTTGTCATCCTTCTGAGCTTCTCAAATCTTTCCTAACAATGTAGAATGAACCTCCATTGTTGCAACAAAACCTCTAGGAACAATCACCAATCGAAGTTCCCGGAGATCCTCTGCTAACTCCTTCGGCAATCCCGTGCTTTCTAGGGTATTAGCGCAACTCTTCCGGCTCAAAGCGGCTGCTACGACATTGGCCTTTCCTGGATGATAGTGAAGCTTCATGTCATAATCCTTTATAAGCTCCAACCATCTTCTCTGCCTAAGGTTCAGCTCCTTCTGGGAGAAAATGTACTTCAAACTCTTATGATCCGTGTACACATCACAATGGTTTACAATAAGGTAATGCCTCCAGGTCTTCAACGCATGCACTATGGCTGCTAACTCCAAATCATGTGTAGCATAATTCAATTCGTGCGGTTTTAGTTGTCGTGAGGCATACGAAACAACTCTTCCATCCTGCATAAGCACGCTTCCAAGTCCTAAGCGAGAGGCGTCGCAATACACTTGAAAATCCTTATGTATATCTGGCAGTGTCAGCACTGGGGCTGTAGTCAAACGTTTCTTCAGCTCCTGGAAACTTGCCTCGCAATCTTCCGTCCATTTAAACTTGGTATCCTTCTTCAATAACTCCATCATTGGCTTCGCAATCTTGGAAAAATTCTCAATGAATCTCCGATAGTATCCTGCGAGTCCAAGAAAACTGCGGATCTCGCTAACTGAAGTGGGTGCCAACCATTCAGTGACTGACTGAACCTTGGCGGGGTCTACTGCTATACCTTCTCCTGATATAACATGTCCAAGGAATCTGACTTCCTTCAACCAAAACTCGCATTTGCTGAACTTGGCATACAACTGATGTTCCCTGAGTTTCTCGAGAACTAAACGCAAATGCTCCTTGTGCTCCTCCTCGTTCTTCGAACATACCGTTATATCATCAATGAACACCATAACAAACTTATCCAAATATTCCATGAACACCTTGTTCATCATGCTCATGAAATAGGCAGGGGCGTTAGTCAGTCCAAATGACATGACCGTATATTCGTATAGCCCGTACCGTGTGGTGAAGGCTGTCTTTGGTATATCCTTCTCGTGAATCTTCAACTGATGGTATCCTGATCGCAGATCGATCTTCGAAAACATCTTAGCTCCTTGTAGCTGATCAAACAGATCATTGATCATCGGCAATGGGTACTTGTTCTTGATCGTCACTTCATTCAATGCCCGATAATCAACAACCATTCTTAGGGACTTATCCTTCTTCTCAACCAAAAGCACTGGGGCTCCCCACGGTGATGAACTCCGTCGAATGTAACCTTTCTCCAATAACTCCTTAATCTGTTTCTTAATCTCCTCCAGATCATTCGCGGGCATACGATAGGGTCTCTTGGATATTGGCCCTGTACCTGGTAATAATTCTATCAAAAACTCGATATCTCGATCCGGTGGCATGCCTGGTAACTCCCCTGGAAAAACATCCAGGTAATCCTTTACTACAGGCACTTCCTCCTGTACAACTCCCGTGAGGGTATTTACTTGGCTACTTCTTGGCGCATGCCTAGATACATACTTGATCCTTTTTCCCTCCGGGGTGATGAGACAAATTGAGTTACTAACACAGTCAATGCTTCCTCCATACTTTGACATCCAGTCCATTCCTAATATCACATCCAATCCTTGTGACTCCAAGAGTATTAGGTCGGACGGAAAAACATGGTTGCCAATGGTTAAGGGTATCTGGTCGCACCATCGACTAGCCATATACTCTGCTCCAGGTGAACTTACTAACAGAGGGGTCCTAAGGGTTTGGGTCGGTAGTTTAAACTTATCCATGAATTCCCTTGATATGCATGAATGTGATGCACCAGTATCAAAAAGAACAAGAGCGGTAAATGACTTAACCAAAAACTTACCTATAACCGTGTCTGGCTGCTCTTCAACCTCCTTCACGTTAACGTGGTTTACTTGTCCTTTGTTGAATGGATTGAGCTTCTTCCCAGTGCCCCCATTTCCGTTTCCATCTTACCTTCAGGGCACTCCGTGGCATAGTGTCCAGTCTTCCCGCACTTGAAACAAGTAATGTGGCTTAGGTCTCTCTTGGTGGGTGTGGCTGGATTGGGGCAGTTCTGATTGTTGCTTGCTCCATTCCCATTCCCATTCCTTGGGCCAGTATGGTTATGGTTACTTCCTCCATTATGGGTGTGGCCTCCATGGTTATGAACAAGTCCTCCCGAGTTCGGGGTTAGGCGAGGTTTCTGCTGAGCTCCTGAGTTATACCTCCCTTGTCCATACTTCCTCTTATGGTTCTCAATCTGCTGTTGCTTCCCTTCAATCATAAGAGCCTTATCTACCAACTCCTGGTAGTTGTTGAATGTTGCAATCATCAACTGCATGCTCATTTCATCATTCAGCCCTTCCATAAACTTCTCCTGCTTTGCAGCATCTGTGGCCACATCATCAGGGGCATAGCGAGATAACTTGCTAAACTCATCCGCGTACTAAGCCACAGTACGGTTCCCCTGGCATAAGTTGTGAAACTCACGCTTCTTCATACTCATAGCTCCAGTTGAGACATGGCTGTACGGAAAGCTTGCTGAAACTGGCCCCATGTCACCGTGGCTATAGGGTAGGTGACAGTGTAATTCTCCCACCATGAGGTTGCTGGTCCATCCAACTGATGTGCGGCAAAACACACCTTCTCAGCATCAGTACATCCTGCAGTGGTTAACTCCCTTCCAATCCTGCGGAGCCAATCATCTGCTACTATAGGCTCGGTGCTACTGGAAAACATCGGCGGCTGCAACCTCAGAAAACGGGCTAAGTTGTCAACTGGTGGTGGTGGTGGTGGTGGATTGTTGTTGTTGTTGTTGTTGCCTTGGTTCTGAACTAACAACTGCATCAGGGTATTCTGTTGTTGGATCAACTAAGTGAGCTCCGATGCGAAAGCAAATCCGGGGTCACGTCTCGGAGGCATCTGATGGGTTTAGAGGGGAGATATTAGAATAGAATGAGGTCTAATGAGAAAGCACTACCCATATGCACATGAGACAAACACAATCATTCACTCAATCAAGCAAGCAAGGCATACAATCGGTCTAGAACTATCGCAAAAGTGCTCGGACTACTCTATTTATATGGTGGAATACTACTACTGATGTGGTGGTCTGCTAAAAATATTCCTCAGTTGAAGACTCCATGATATCTGCTCCAGCTTCGTCTTCAAAGTCATCAACGCCAAGGTCGGCGTCGGTGTCGTCGATGATGATGTAGTCCTCTGGGCGAATCTCCTTGGGTTCTTCGTCTTCTTCTATTGGTGCGGGGTCTCCCATGAATATTCCGATCTTCTTAATCAGGTCGTCATTCTTCTCCACTAGTATGACGATTTCCTCCTCATAATCTTCACGTGTAGCCTTGAGTTCTTCCTCCATTTCCGTGATCCTAGTCATTGCCATCTTAAGATCTATCATGCCTACGCACATCTGATTCTCCTGGCGTCGAATGTGCTGGTTTAGTTCCTGGATGAAAGATGCAATCAATCTATCCTTCCTGGTGCTGATCATCTCCCATTGCTCGTCTCGGCGCCCAAAAATCTGATAGATAGTATCCTTAAGCTCCTTGTGATAAACTTCTCCAATGCATCCCATGGTGATGTGAGCTGCCATACTCTTGCCTAGACTCCAGGTTGGTGCATCAAAGGAAAACTCTATGGGTTTAGTGACTGGCGTGAAGGTCCTTCCTGGAACTTGAACTTGAATCATCCATCGCTCCTCTTCTAGTAAAGTGGCATTGTAAGTCCCGGTGAAGCTTGGTATACCTATGTTCAGGTACCTAGTGACTTCCTTCAGGTGTCGTCCAAAAGGTACTTCTTCATCCGGTTGTGCAAACTTGTTCCTTGCATCCACCATCCTAAAGAGTGGAAAATGGAGAGGAGTCAGAAATGAGAAGAGAATAGTGATCTATGGTTTAGCTTAGTGGTCGTGTCCTACACTCAGCGTGTGCTTTGATACCATCTTGTAGCGACCCAACCTCAAACGGTCAAGTCTCTGTGCTTCAGTGTCATCCCTGAATCGGTAATGCTGACACACACAGTACTCGAGGATTTATAACAGAGTAGCAATCACACACTTATTGCATCAAATGTCTCCAAAGAAAACTTATTACAATAAATATGATTTAAGGCCATCTAATACGATAACAACGGAAGGCTTGGAAGATAAAGTGAGTCCATCAACTCCAATGGCATAGCTGAGCTGCACGGCAACGACCTAACGAACCTTACTCCTCGTCTGAAAAGTCTGCAACATAATACGTTACAGCCCGAAAACGGGTCAGCACATGGAATATGCTGGCAAAGTAACATAGTAGAGCAAGAATAGAATAATGCTATCACTACATGCATATTTGGCTGGTGGAAAACTCTATGTTTAGTTTTGCGAAAAGCCAATTTTTTCTACAACAAAGGAATATATTTTATTTAACTATCATGGTAGTTGAAACATCATTGAGAAGGTTCCTCCAACTCAATCCCAATTAAAGTAATTATCAACCCAACAATATTAAGTTAAAAGTGATGAGATACTTAAGATACTCCAAGTACTAGATACTCAAGATGTCCATAACCGGGGACACGGCTAACCATGATTAGTTTGTACACTCTGTAGAGGTTTGCGCACTTTTCCCCACAAGACTCGATCACCTCCGTTGAATTTTCTCGCACTACATGATGTTTGAGAAACGGATGACCGAGACACATTCTTTCAGAAACATTAACTCTCTACTCCGGGCAGACCATACCAAACCTACAACCCACTACCTGCTGATCCACCTCTTCAAGAGCTTCACGTAACTTACTCAACTATGATAGAGCCCATAATAGCTTGTGGCTGCACACGAAAGTTTCTAGTATGAATCATCTCAGTTCCCTTTGAGCCTGGGTGGCGGTCCATAGGAAGATCACACGGGTACTCCGGGATTTCCAAAAATACAGGCAACACTGGGTACTCCAGGTGCCTCAATCCACCCAGATGTGTATTTAAGTTGCCACCTTAAGTTGAACCATTAATTAACAATCTCACATCTATCATGGATTTCACTCACCCAAACCACGTCTACGAGCATAGCATAGCAATATAAGCAACGCGTAGAAGTAACTCCCAAGGGTTTGAATGTAACAGGGCAATAGGTTCTACCTCATCAACTACTTCCCAACCCACATGTTAATGACATCCTAACCATGCAATGTTTGAGGATTGGAACTAATGCATAAAAACTGGGTGATAAAGGGGTATGATCAAAGTGTTACTTGCCTTGCTGACGATCCGCGAAACCTAGAGACTCCGAATAACACGCTTCGCACTCCAGGAATTCTATCACAAACAAACAATAGCATACATAAGCAATCAAGCAGGCACGGGTAAAACTCAAATAAGAAGATCTAACCAGAAAGTTCAACTTAAGAACTCCGGTTTGCAAAAAGAATCAAATCGAATGGAGCAATGAAACTCAAACGGCGAAGAAAACAAGATCCGTTTATTAATCTGGACCTAGGTCAAATTTTACAGTAGCAAAAGCTTGTTCAAGTTGGTTAAATGGAAAGAGGGTCTCGAGACGAAGATCTAGGCGCTTGAATCACCTGATTCCGATAAACGAGTGAAAAGATAAATTAGACCGAAAATCGGATCAGAAATCGCGATCAGAAATAACCGCGGAAAAATCTGATAAAAGAAAACTGATGAACTGGCTAACGAACGAGCGTTCGTTGTCTGTAACTAACGAGCGAAAACCGTTCGTTAAAACGAACGTACGGATGAACGTCCGCTAAAAAGAAAAACCGGGAAAAACCGGCGAACCGATCTAAAAAATGAACTAGGGTTTTCGTAAAAAAACGGATCGGTTTTCTTTTAAAAAAACGGCGGCTACCTCGTCGGTCCGGCGAGACGCGGCGGCGACGGCGGGGCGAGGCGCGGCAGCGGCGAGGCGGCGCGGCAGCGGGCGGCGAGGCGGCGAGGCAGCGGGCGGCGGAGTGCGCGGCAACAGGCGACGGCGGCTGCGGCTGCGGCGGCGGGGCGAGGCGGCGGTGGCGGGTGGTGGTGGCGGTGGGGGAGGCGGTGTATATAAAGGGGAGAGGCAAGGGGCGGCGGAGGAGTCCTAGCCAGACTCCCGGTCTGAGTCGAGGCAGCGGCGGCGCGGCCGGTCTCCTGGGAGGAGACGGCGTCGCGGGGAGGTGGGCCGGCGGCTGGGCTTCGGGCCAGTTAGCCCCTGTGTAACTCTTTTTTTTAATAATTCCACCGAAACAAAAAAATCCTATAAAATAAAATAAAATTTTAAAAATGCCAAAACAAATTTTCACCATCTAAATAAAATATTTAGAACGAGATGAACAATTTCTTGGCCCTAAAATGCAATTTTGAAAACGCGCAATTTTTCTAATGCAAACAAAATTGCAATAAAATCCAAATGAAACAAATATTTGATTTTAATATTTTTCCTCCAATATTTCAATTATTTTGAAGAAGTCATATTATCTTCTCTCATATATTTTAATATGAAATATTTTCGGAGAGAAAAATAATTAAAACCAAAATCCTCGTTTTCAAAATTTGATAAAATCAAATTTGAAAACCGGGGAAATCCCCAACTCTCTCCGAGGGTCTTTGAGTTGCTTAGGATTTCGAGGATCGCGAGACAAAAATGCAATAAAATATGATATGCAAGAATGATCTATGTATAACATTCCAAATTAAAAATTTGGGATGTTAGAACCCATAAGCTTAAATAGTCTTGATCTCGCGGGTGTGAGATTGCTGAGTCCTCGTGACACACGGATACTTCCAAACAGTTGCAGGTGCCGATGATACCAGTGCAGGTGATGCTACCAAGCTCAAGTGGGAGCTCGATGAAGATTTTGGTCGTTCTTATGTGTCTTTTCTAAATGATCAGTAGTGGAGCCCAGTTGGGACGATCGGGGATCTAGCAATTGGGGTTGTCTTCTTTTATTTTGATTCCGCAGTCGGACCTTAATTGTACTCTGGATGATGTATGTTTAACTTATTATTTGTGTGAAGTGGCGATTGTAAGCCAACTCTTTATACCTTTCTTATTTAGTACATGGGATTGTGTGAAGATTACTCCACTTGCAACTAAATTACCATGCGGTTATGCCTCTAAGTCGTGCCACGACACGTGATAGATATAGCCGCATCGTGGGTATTACAAGAGCCCTGAGGCTAAGCGCAGAGCAAACGCAGTCTGGCCGAATAAAATAATGCTGCTTAGAAGAGTTGGGAGAGGTCCCGTCCTTGCCGTTGAACAATAAAAAATCTAGACAACTAATCAACACTGAATGCCCATCCTCCAATCATACTGAAATGCCAAATTGGGATGCTTCCAAGGACGCATTTTTCCTACAAACCGAACCGTCCAATGTTTTTGGTTCCTACATTCGAAGGCTCCATAGGTTTCTTAGTAGCTTAGCCCGTGCAGCGGCACGCTGCACCCCATCAATATGTTATGTGTGTAAATCCTATTTTTTGCTCATGTAATGGAAAATAGGGATGGGATATGTTATGTCTGTAAATCCTATTTTTTGCTCGTGTAATGGAAAATATGGATGGACAACATAGTTGGGCGTTGCCAATGATTGGAGATGGAGAAGATAAAGGTAGATTAATTTTACTTGTGGATTGTACAATAACTTTTTTCCCTTGTCTTAATAGTTGTGCTAATTGTTATGTTTTCAGGATCGCAGATATGGGGTATGTTGAATGAAGAGGTCACTCTGTGGATATTCCGAACACTATTAGTGAAAGAAAACTCGCTTTCAAAAATAGACGTCTTGGTGATAGGAGTTGTTACATCGGTATTGTGAAAGTACATTTGTAGTGTGAAGATACTCGTATAGGATGAGAACATGTTTGATTAGATAGAAGATGTAGTTGATCGGACCAATGTGTTATATTTGACGCGAATACACATAGGAAGTTGTGGAGAGAATCATGTGTTCACTTGGTTATTAGATGGCTAATTTGAAATGGAGGGTCTAAATTGGGAAAATGATGCTTTTCTTTGATGCAAAATATACCTTATAGTGTTGAACTACGAAATGGGATGATAGAAAGGCATGTAGATATGCTATCGAAAAGGCTGATTGGAACTAATTTGAAATGATATCTTAACTTTGTCATCTGGTTTGTGTTTGATTGTGTATAAATAAATATAGTCTTAAGGATCATCTGGTTATATAATAGTGTGAATAATATGTTTATTGATGTGTATGGATGTTTTATAGTTATTTTTTTGCTAATAGTCATATATCTAGGTTTACAAAAATTATGAATTTAATCAATTATTTTATTGTAAAGTTAAGGCAGTAGATGGTACATTTATAAAAAAATACAATTCTTGAAGGTGATCCTGAGGTGGTTTAAGCCTGGTACATGGTACTATAGGATGGTATGGGCCGGTGTGGTGGGTATATGGAGTAGTATAATGTCTCAGAAATTGTTAGATGGGATTAGTACATCCATGTTGACCCAAGTAAGTTCAAAACAATGTTGATCCAACTGATGTACTTTTTAAATCAAAGACGTTGCATATTTCTTTAAATTGAAAGCATTGCATATTTCTTGTAAAATCCATGTATGTGGTAATTTTACAATTTCTACAAATTGAAGATGGTAAGAAGAACAAGTTTCAAAGTTTGGTTTAAGCCAGTCCATGCGTCCAATTTCTTCCCTAGATTTGTGTTAACCTCCCAACATTTCTCGTGTAAATCGGTTAATTACTGACCCTCAATACTCCCCGCAAACCGAACCCCCAGGACAAAATTATTTTCTGGTTTTTTATAGCTTATCACATAAGCCATGTCCTAAATTATTTTTCTTGTTAGCTTGTACTTCCTCTTTTTTTTACTCTACGCATAAGGACCCAAGAAAAGGCTTGGCAAAAAGAAAAGATATACTCCCTTCGTTCGAAAATAAGTGTCTCAACTTTAGTATACATTTATATTAAATTTAGTATAAAGTTAAGGCACTTATTTTACGATAGAAAAAGTACAAAGGAAAGAATTGGCCTGCTAAGTTAATTTAGGATTGACTTACCATCCTAGTTTTGCATGGATCGGACAAAAAAATATTTGAATACAGTACAGACGCAAGCGCACGTATATACGCGCATACATTCACCCCTATGAATGCACATACGCACACCCTACCCCTATGAGCACCTTTAAAAGACTAAGCCGGCATATCATCTTGAAATTTACAAAGTCGCCATAGGCACCTCGTCGTCGACGAGAACGTCTCCTCCCACTGAATGCACATTGCCGGAAAATCCTGAAATAAATTCAAAAATAAATGCGAGCTTCAGGACTTGAACCCTGGTGGGTTAGGGATACCACAGTCTCTCTAACCATCCAACTACAGGTTGGTTCGCATCTGACAAATAGATGTTGGTAGTTTGCATGCAGCAGATTGGGAGTATTTAATAAAAAAAACTACCACAATGCATCAAACCGTGTCCATAAACTACCACTTTATAAATTTGTGCCCAAAACTACCACTTCTTCTTTAACCTTTAACTAAAAACTATCACATCGACTTAATGACTGATTAGCAAAAAATTAAACCTGATTATGACAAGCTGGGCCCACTCGTTAGGGCTAACATGGAATTGAGTTGTTTGACCATTTGTGTTGACTGTTAAGTTACGGATGGACATTTTATCAAACACTTGGTGTTCACCGGCGCCTGTAACTGCCCGCTCAAGAGCTCAACGGCCATGAAGGAGGAGCTTACCGCCACCGGCAGGATCTCTATGGCCTTGCAAGAGGAGCTTGTCGCCGTCGGCAGGATCTCGACAGCTGCAACCGGCCGCCGCCTCCACCCGTCACCGCGCGCCGTTTATAGCCTGAAATTACCAACCCTACGTAAGAGCTCGCATACATGGGAACTCTTTCTCTCTCTGCGCATTCACCCGATGGAGTAAATAAGAAAATCGTCGAGGAAAGAAGAGATCGCCCAGGAAATCTAGAAGGATCGAATCGCTTAGTGAACTCGAAGTATCATTTTATTTTTGCTAAGTGTATCATATTTTCTTTGAAAAGCCTCCAGTATCTATTCATGTATGATTTGCTCTATACATGTAAAAATAACGTGTGTATATATATATATATATATATATATATATATATATATGACAAATTTTATCTACAAGCAGTGGTAGTTATCACTATCTTCTTTGGCCTCCACGTGTCCCTCTTCCCCTCTCTCAAACTTGACATTAAGTCAACCGGGTAATAGATGCTGTTAACGGGTGCCGGTGCAATTTAGTACGCAGAAACTAATTCAGTTCTTATAATTAAATAATCCGGCAAGCTGGTGACAGGCTGTTGCAACTACCTCCTTAATCTTTGGTGGATGAGCATGTAAACGTGATGCTGATATTTTTTATAGGCACCGTAGATGGTAGTTTTTGTTGGAAATAGGTAGTAATGGTAATGAATAACTCTTTTTGGATTCTTCTGTTATAGTATGAAATTTATTGTCTTTTTTCTTGAACCGCATAGAGTATAGTCATGTATACCTATAGTATGGTGTATCGACATGTAACTTCTTTAGTATGGAGTATCAACAAATAACTTTTTTAGTATGGAGTATTGGCAATTAATTTTTATAGTATGTAAGCATTTGATTATTGGAGTATGGAGTATTAGTACTTTTTTATGTGAACATAAAAAATATGTGTCCCAAAAAAGTAGTATTTGGTATGTAATATATAGTACATTTTAGAATTATGGAGCTTACTACGTACTACTATACTGCTATAGTATGGAGTATATTTAAAAAGGTGAATGAAGTATGGAGTGCGTCCAAATCAGCAGTATATTGTCCAAAATAAGGAGTATCTTCCCACACAAAATGTACATATACTCCCAAGATGAGAGGAGTATCTCCAGAAAAATAAATATACTTCCTCGCAGAAAAAAATACTGATCAAATGTACAAGAGTATGGATGTGTTTATTATATTATTATTTTCATGTACAAATACAAGATTGCAAAATGAAAAATCCATCAAGATATGGCATCTTCATGCAATTGCATGTGCTAGCTAGAACATGACTGCTAAAAACAACATGGGATACAAGTTTTGTTGGAAATATGCCCTAGAGGCAATAATAAATTAGTTATTATTATATTTCCTTGTTCATGATAATCGTTTATTATCCATGCTAGAATTGTATTGATAGGAAACTCAGATACATGTGTGGATACATAGACAACACCATGTCCCTAGTAAGCCTCTAGTTGACTAGCTCGTTGATCAATAGATGGTTACGGTTTCCTGACCATGGACATTGGATGACATTGATAATGGGATCACATCATTAGGAGAATGATGTGATGGACAAGACCCAATCCTAAGCCTAGCACAAAGATCATGTAGTTCGTATGCTAAAGCTTTTCTAATGTCAAGTATCATTTCCTTAGACCATGAGATTGTGCAACTCCCGGATACCGTAGGAGTGCTTTGGGTGTGCCAAACGTCACAACGTAACTGGGTGGCTATAAAGGTACACTACAGGTATCTCCGAAAGTGTCTGTTGGGTTGGCACGAATCGAGACTGGGATTTGTCACTCCGTGTGACGGAGAGGTATCTCTGGGCCCACTCGGTAGGACATCATCATAATGTGCACAATGTGATCAAGGAGTTGATCACGGGATGATGTGTTACGCAACGAGTAAAGAGACTTGCCGGTAACGAGATTGAACAAGGTATCGGGATACCGACGATCGAATCTCGGGCAAGTATCGTACCGCTAGACAAAGGGAATTGTATACGGGATTGATTAAGTCCTTGACATCGTGGTTCATCCGATGAGATCATCGTGGAACATGTGGGAGCCAACATGGGTATCCAGATCCCGCTGTTGGTTATTGACCGGAGAGTCATCTCGGTCATGTCTGCATGTCTCCCGAACCCGTAGGTCTACACACTTAAGGTTCGGTGACGCTAGGGTTATAGAGATATTAGTATGCGGTAACCCGAAAGTTGTTCGGAGTCCCGGATGAGATCCCGGACGTCACGATGAGTTCTGGAATGGTCCGGAGGTAAATAATTATATATAGGAAGTGCTATTTCGGCCATCGGGACAAGTTTCGGGGTCACCGGTATTGTACCGGGACCACCGGAAGGGTCCCGGGGGTCCACCGGGTGGGGCCACATGGGCTGTAGGGGTTGCGCCTTGGCCTACATGGCCAAGGGCACCAGCCCCAAGAGGCCCATGCGCCAAAGGGACAAGAGGAGGGGAGAGTCCTAAAGGGGGAAGGCACCTCCGAGGTGCCTTGGGGAGGATGGACTCCTCCCCCCTTTGGCCGCACCCTTCCTTGGAGGAAGGGGCAAGGCTGCGCCCTCCCCCCTCTCCCTTGGCCCTATATATAGTGGGGGGAAGGGAGGGCAACCTAACCTAAGCCCTGGCGCCTCCCTCTCCCTCCCATGACACATCTCCCTCCTCCCGCAGCGCTTGGCAAAGCCCTGTTGGAATCCCGCTACTTCCATCACCACGCCGTCGTGCTGCTGGATCTCCATCAACCTCTCCTTCCCCCTTTCTAGATCAAGAAGGAGGAGACGTCGCTGATCCGTACGTGTGTTGAACGCGGAGGTGCCGTCTGTTCGGCGCTAGGATCATCGGTGATTTGGATCACGACGAGTACGACTCCATCAACCCCGTTCTCTTGAATGCTTCCGCGCGCGATCTACAAAGGTATGTAGATCCACTCCTCCCTCGTTGCTAGATGACTCCATAGATTGATCTTGGTGATACGTAGGAAAATTTTGAATTTCTGCTACGTTCCCCAACAAGTTTAACACGAAGTGATGATGCATGTACATATACTGATCTATAACATGAGATCTGGATTGGAATTCACAGCAGTGCTGAACGTAGTGATAGTTTTGGAACGTTTGACAACATGGGGATGATCCAGCAACGGTGAGCTCTTCAACGGCCGCCGCAGTGGAGCCCGCAACTCAACGGTGGCTGTGTCGTCGGTGGAGGACGCAACTCGACGACGGCTGTGTCGTCGGCGGCAACGACTCCACGATGGTGCGCCATGCATAAGGTCCTGAAATTTTGATGCATGGAGGGGTATATGCATGGTTGACATCGGCCATGGCTGCTGATCGAAGAATTCAGTTAGATTGAAAAAACAATCAGGAAAAGTTTGAAAGATTTTGTCCGCCGGATGAATACCTTGTAACATGCATCGACGCTCATAATCCCAGTCGGCTGGGATTGCCAACACGGCCGCAACAAAATTTGATTCACGTAAGTATCGGATCTCTTTTTCTAATATGGTGAGCTGCCATAGAACGTACTGCTTGCCGGCGGCCAGATTTTTTAGGTGTCTATTGGACGTGACATAGTTATATCCATGCATGAAAATAGGAACTACACGGTTGATTACTTTATCGGGTGGAGAGAAAAAAAGTTCCAGAACCAAACCCGTTAATCAAAGCGCCATCAGAGACGAGATCAAACGGCATTGGGCATGGGGGTAACTACCACCGATGGTAGTAGTGATTTTTCCTATATATATATATTGTTATATAATATACCCTATCTTCCACACCCAGTGACCAGTGTTTAATTGCTCACAAAGTTTGGAAAAAAAGGTCGCCCATCGATGAGAAACTACCCACACAAACGCTTGTGCGCGCTACGCCAGCCAAGCCCGCAGACCCGCTGTGGATTTCCCTGCAGCTCGTCGCCGGCGGCGCGACGACCTTGAAGTTTGAGTTGCTCTCGTACAGGCTCTGGGTCCCGTGACGACGTCGTCGTTGGTCAGCTCCCGCGACGTCATAGTCAGGCGCATCCGCGCATGATTGTCATTCTCCACCGAGTAGCCAAACCGGAGCAGGTCGTCCATCTCATGCACCCGCCACCGATCCCTAATCGACAGTCACGTCCAGTGACGCACGCAACACGAAGCCGCTGAGCACCCACGCCTCCAATGCGTCCAGGTAGAATCGCCCATTAATTAGTCGGCGAGAACGCGTGCGCCAGCATGCCCAGGGCCCGACGAATGCCCCGCCGCCTCATGGTCGCCGGCGTAGAGCCCGATAGCGGACACCGGACGTCGAATCCGCAAAGTTGAGTGTGTTAAGGGCCCAGGACATGCCACAGGCCCAGGAGTAGCAACCCAGGAAGAATGCTAGCCCGAGAAGAGACGAAGGCAACCAGCTAAGTGTTACGCATCGAACAAGTGGGCTAGGTAGTATATATGTCGCATCATCAAGAGGATGTGGAACTCGGCCATTGGTTGAACGGCTCTGCCGTCAGCTTGTAAGGGGAGAAACCTGTAACTAGCTACTGCAATTCGAATACTGAAGCAATTCCCTCTTGATCCCCTTTCCTCCAAAGCAATTCCTTGAGGTTAGTAGCTAGTTGCTAACAATTGGTACTCAGAGCCAAAAATTCCTCATCCACGCTGGAGAATACTCACGACACGCGGCTGGCGGCAGCAGCGGCGCGCCGGCGATAGGAACTCATGGATCACCTAACGCCTGAGGGCAAGGCGATTTATGAGACGATTACTCAGGCAAGCGAGGTGGCTCATCTCCGCCACCAGAAAGAGCTCGACGCGCTTATTGTGAAGATCGTGGGGAGCGCAGTGGAGGCAGCGGTGTCGCGCTCTGTTGGAGCGATGGTCGATAAGGCCGTCGAGGCGGCGATGGAGACGGTCGTCAATGACCTCCAGGCGTACACCAATGGCACCGAGGCGGAGCTACTCAAGCAGATCCAGGACCTGCGCATCGCCAAGGGCACCTCCTTCCGCACTAGAGAGATGGAGGGGTGCGAGCGCTCGCCGAAGGGGCCGCCAGATGCAGGCGTCACGGGGCTTCGTGCATCCACGCAAGTTCGGGGTACATGAACATCTGCATCGTACATTCCACCTCCATCTCGAGGTACAGCAGAATTACCCCGCCGAACATCTTCCTTCTCCAGTTTGCTGAATCGCGAGCGTCGGAGTGATTCATCGTCTTCGTCGGGACATTCTGGGCATGGGAAACTACCATCGGTCGATTTTCTGAGGTTTGATGGAGAAAATCCAAAGTTGTGGCAGACTCTGTGCGAGGATTATTTTGACATGTTCGACACCAATCCTGATTTGTGGATTGCAGTGGCCGCGATGCAGTTTGAAGGGCCGGCAGTGCATTGGCTTTCTTCTGTACAACACAAGTTTGTACGATCCTCTTGGGAAGAATTTTGTGCTGCTGTGCTCAATCGGTTTGGCCGGAATCGGCACCAAACACTAGTGTGTAAATTGTATCGTTTGCATCAGACTGGAGCTATAGAAGAGTATATCAAGCAGTTCTCTGAACTTATGGATCATCTATCCGCGTACGAGCCTGAACCAGATATGCTGCACTACACCCACTAGGTTTGTGGATGGATTAAAATTCAATGTGCGCATGGTGGTGGCTGTTCAACGCCCCCCATGATTTGGATACATCATATTCCATTGTTGTTGTACATGAGGAGGTGGGTGACAGTGAACCTGAACTCACCCAAAGACAACTCAACAAGCGCTCCAGTTATTCTGCTCTAGTTAGACAGTATAAGCAACAATCTGAATACAAGACACTAGCAGAAGCAAAACATACCGATTCACAATGAGTGACTTCTCCTTTTGATGACAAGCTAGCAACTCTTAAAGCATATAGAAGGGACAAAGGTTTGTGCTACATCTATGGTGAAAAATGAGGCCGGGACCACAAATGTAACACCACAGTTCAACTTCATGTGGTGCAAGAGCTCTTGGAATTTTGTGCTGGTGATACTGCAGATTCTGATGACAGTGAGGTAGATTTGATGGTGTTATCTGCTGAAACTCAGTCAGCTGATCTGGCTACCAATGCTATTAAGCTGCATTGTTAGGTTGCAGGGCAGGAAGCTGTGTTTTCTCTTGGATTCTGGCAGCTCTCACTCCTTCCTTAGTGAGAGGCTGGCAGCGGTTATGGCAGGGCAGCAGCAGTTGAGTAAAGCTTAGAGGGTCAGAATTGCAGGAGGGGGTCAATTATTATGTACCAAATGGGTTCCAAAATGTGGCTGGTTAGTGGGAGGACATAAATTTGTGATAGATTTCAAGGTGTTATCTCTGCAGCACTATGATGGCATAATTGGCATGGATTGGCTGTCAGCTCAGGGGACTATGAGTGTCAATTGGATGAAGAAATGGTTGTCTTTTGATTGTAGAGGCAGTAGAGTGTTTCTGCAAGGTGATCTTCCTTCTGAATGTGATTTTACTGTTGTAGAAATTCAGTTAATTTAAGGAACATCTGACACAAAAGTGACAGTCCTGGGTGAGGTACCTGAGGAGATACAACAAGTTATTGATTCCTTTGCACAGGTGTTTGAACCACCCACTGGTTTGCCTCCTCGTCGCTCGTTTGATCATAAAATTCCATTGATGGAAGGTGCTCAACCAGTCAATATCAGACCGTATTGTTACTCTCCTAAACTCAAGACAGAAATTGAAAAACAAGTGAAAGAAATGCTAGCATCTGGTGTTATTTCTCCAAGCACGAGTCCATTTGCTTCTCCCATTATTTTGGTCAGGAAAAAAGATGGGACATGGCATCTATGCGTTGATTATAGATAGTTGAATATGCTCACACTCAAAAGTACCCACTACCTGTGATCGATGAACTACTTGATGAACTATCTGGTGCCTCCTGGTTTTCCAAGTTAGACTTGCGTGCTGGCTACCATCAGATACGGTTGGCTCCTGGTGAAGAGTATAAAACAACATTTCACACTCACAATGGCCACTATGAGTTCAATGTGGTTTCCTTTGGCTTAACGGGTGGACCGCCTACTTTTCAGTGTGAAATGAATGAGACACTAGCCCCTGTACTAAGAGTCTGCGTTGTAGTATTTTTTGATGATATTTTTGTATTTAGTGCGACCCTTCAGGATCATGTTAAACATCTCAGACAAGTACTACAATTGTTGAAGCAGCATTAGTGGAGGGTTAACGAGAAGAAGTGTGCATTTGCTCAGCGTAGCATTTCCTATCTGGGATTTGTGGTCAGTGGTCAGGGAGTGTCGACAGACCCAGCCAAGGTGCGAGATGTGTTGAACTGGCTAGTGCCCCAATATGTCAAGGAGCTCCATGGGTTTCTTGGACTATCTGGGTACTATCGCAAATTTGTCCGTAACTATGGTGTGATTAATCAACCATTAACCCAATTGCCGCGGAAGAATGTGTCGTTCGTGCGGACAGCAACAACACAGACAGCTTTTGATGTTCTGAAGAAAGCAGTTACATCTACACCTGTACTTGCGTTGCCTAATTTCTGTCTTAAATTTACAGTAGAAACTGATGCAAGCGATACTGGTGTGGGGCAGTGTTGATTCAGCAAGGCCATCCAATTGCGTTTGTCAGTAAGGGGTTAGGACCACGTACCAGGGGCCTATCCACATATGAAAAGGAATATATGGCGATTCTACTAGCTGTGGAACAGTGGCGTGCATATTTGCAACATGTTGAGTTCTTAATACTGACGGATCACTGCAGTCTAGCTCATCTTGAGGATCAGCGATTGCACACACCCTGGCAGCAAAAAGTTTTCACTAAGCTGTTGGGATTGCAATTTAAGATCAAGTACAAGGAAGGCAGTGAAAATCGTGTAGCTGATGCATTATCTCGTATGCCTCATCCTGATGCTGAACTACTGGTCGTAACTTGTCAACAACCTCTTTGGCTCCAGGATGTAGTGCCAACCTATCAGGACAGCCAAGAGGCACAGGAGCTATTGACTCATTTGGCAATTAAAAACAATATTGATGATCACTTCTCTCTACAAGCAGGGTTGATTAGGTATAAGAAGAGGCTGTGGTTGCCCAGCAGTTCCCCTCTCACTGTCACTATCTTGAAAGCTTTCCATGATAGCCCCTTGGGAGGGCATTCCGGTGTGCCAATAACATTGAGAAGACTCAAGCAGTTGTTTTACTGGAAGAGGATGAGTGCTCAAGTACATAAGTTTGTGCATGAGTGCTTGATCTGCCAGCGTGCTAAACCGGACAGAGCTAAGTATCCTGGCCTTCTTGCTCCTCTGCCAGTTCCTTCACAATATTGGCAGATGTTAACAATGGACTTTTGTGGAAGGGCTTCCTCGTTCTGGGCGCTTCAATTGTGTTTCGGTGGTTGTCGACAAACTGTCCAAGTATGCACATTTTATTGGTCTCCTTCACCCATTCACTGTGTCAACAGTGAAATCTGCATTCATGGACAATGTGTATAAGCTTCATGGCATGCCAGAATCAATAGTTACTGGCCGTGATCGTATCTTCACTAGCCGTTTCTGGCGGGAAATTGATGCCTTGACAGTAGTTAAACTGCGCATGAGTTCTTCTCATCACCCTCAGACAGATGGGCAGCCTGAATGTGTGAATCAATGCCTGGAGGCGTTCCTCAGATGCTTTACACATGCTTTCCCTGCGAAGTGGGCACAGTGGCTTCTACTTGCTGAATAATGGTACAACACAAGTATGTATTCCTCCTTGCAGGGCAAATCCCCTTTTGAAACATTCTATGGACATTCGCTGCGGCAGTTTGGAATTTCTGATGCAGATACTTGCTCGGTGCCGGAGCTATCTACCTGGCTTCAGGACCGTGCGTTGATGCTCAAGCTCTTGCAGCAACACTTGGAGCGCGTTCGCACTCGCATGAAGCATCAAGCAGATAAGAAACGTTCAGACGGAGTGTTCCAGCCTGGTGATTCAGTGTTCATAAAGTTGCAGCCGTACATTCAGTCTTCAGTTGCTCTGCGTGCACATCATAAGTTATTGTTCAAGTTTTATGGACCGTTTAGAGTACTGGAGCGAGTGGGTTCATCGGTGTATCGTCTCCAGCTACCTCCCAGCAGTAAGATTCATCTGGTGCTACATGTCTCACAATTGAAGAAGGCGTTGGGTCCTCATTGTCAAGTGCAATTTGAACTTCCTCCAGTGGATTCACATCTTGCTATTCCAGTCTGCGTGTTGCAGCGACGCTTTCGTCAAGATGGAGCACGTGCTATTCCTCAAGGGCTAATACAATGGTCTGATCAAGCCAAGCCCTTGGCGACCTGGGAAGATCTGGAAGAATTGAGGCAACGTTTTCCGCGAGTGCCAGCTTGGGGACAAGCTGGTTTCCAAGAAAGGGGGAATGTTAAGGGCCCAGGACATGCCATAGGCCCAGGAGTAGCGACCCAGGAAGAATGCCCGCCCGAGAAGAGACGAAGGCAACCAGCTAAGTGTTACGCGTCGAACGAGTGGGCTAGGTAGTATATATGTCGTGTCATCGAGAGGATGTGGAACTTGTCCATTGGTTGAACGGCTCTGTCGTCAGCTTGTAAGGGGAGAAACCTGTAACTAGCTACCGCAATTCGAATACTGAAGCAATTCCCTCTTGATCCCCTTTCCTCTATAGCAATTCCTTGAGATTAGTAGCTAGTTGCTAATAGAGTGTCGCGGCGACTGACCACGCTGCGAACAGCAAAGAATCGCTCGGGCAATGGTCGTTTGAGTCCGTGATGACGGCATACTCCAGGGTCCAGGCCGTGGAGCACACGGCGGCACGGCCACGACGGCGACCCCGGGAATCAGCGGAGATTCCTCCTATCCGGATCTTGCCTATCCAACATCGTTCCGCCGTTTCCCCAGCGCACCGCCAGCTCCCGCCCTCGAGCTCAACCTTGACCGAGGTAGACCATGGACCTTGGCATCATGAGGGGAAAGTTGTGGCTACTCTCGGGTGTAGGTACACCCGAGTTTGCAAAACTTTGAAAAATGTGATAAAACAAGGTCCAAAAAATCTAGAATTTTGAGACAACAAGCTTCATTAAGTGTTTGAACTTTTTGCAAAATTTCAGCTAAAAACAACATCTGAGGAGCTCTCACCAAAAAACAAAATCAATGCTGAAACAGTGCGCAAACTTAGAACATTGATTTTTTTTGCCGAGAGCTCCTCTGATGCTATTTTTCGTTGAATTTTTGCAAAAAGCTTGAACATTTGATGAAGTTTGATGTCCCAAAATTTCAGATTTTTTTTACATTGTTTGATCATGTTTTTCTAAATTTTTTTCAAACTCGGGTGTACCTACACCCAAGAGTAGAAAAGCTGGTCTCCATCATGAGCCCCGCTACCTTCTCTCTCTAAGAACCGGATCGGCTCCGATGGGTAAACGGGGCGAGACAACAGTTGTCTCCGCAAGACTTGCGAGGAGCGGAGCTTTGCAGCGGCTAGAGGCAACGACTGGAGTGGCGGCGGCGTGATAGCTCCAGCACCCAAGATGGAAACCTGCACACAAGCACCATTAAGCCGGCGACCTCGCGCCCTCGGGCTGCCTCACCTCACGACGTATGCCCTGTGCACCATCAAGAGTTCAATACTGCCGCCCAGGCGCACCAGATGCATGAGCCACCTCCACGCGCAGCAGGAGCATCATCCGTTGCATCCCCGCCACAGCCGCTTTCGTTGTAGCCCGGGGCGCCGAGGTTGTGGCCGCCTGAATATACAAACCATCGGCAGACGAATCATTATAGAGATGTAGACCCAAACCCTACAAAGATGAAGCACACAAACACATAAACAACCAATAATCATACAGGAAGGGGGGAATCAAGAGAGAAGCAAGCGGATAGGCCAAACCAACCAATAACTTTTTTTCGAACCGGGCTATACCCCTTTCCATTGCAAATGAACGGAAATACAGAGTTCAGACACATGTCAGGAGGAGGGAAAGAGGTAAAGCGAGTCCGGGCACTGCCAGGAAACCCACTACATTCGCCCACCATCGAAACGAATGTCATGGGGCGAAAACCTAGACAGCACCGAATATCCACGGCAAACACCCATAAGTTTTAGCTACAGACCGAGACATGAGACATTCGCAAAAGAACCATAACGCCACCACATGATCGTACGGTCGCCCAGCTCCAGCCAACGAGGTATTGCAGCCCTTCAATCTCCTCCGATCGCCACCCTCGCCGCATTGCACATCTCCATCATGCGCATCGTGCTCGACCTGATCATCTCAACACCGCTTCGCAGCTCCTTGGCGCCCTCCTCTTCCTGCAGTCCTGTCCAGTACAGTAGGAAAGAACACATGGAGAAAACAATCTCAAAAGGCGTTTTGATAATCTTTTTTTCGAATGTAGCTCGATTTCGAGCTAGCCAAATGGCCCAGCAAGCAGCAGCCAAGCCCACCGTATAGTACTTTTGTCCATCAGGAAGAAAAGTGTGGCACCAAGCAAAATATTGCCAGTAGCTATTCGGGCACATCTCAGTACCCAGAACCATCCCAACGCATCTCCAGATCACTTTAGCAATAGGGCAAGTAAAAAACAGATGTTGGGAGTTTCCCAACTCATTACAGAAAGAACATGTGGGATTCCCAGTCCATTTCCTCGTTCTCATAACTTGTCTAGTGAGCACAGCGTCCTGGGACAGTTGCCACATGAAGATTTTGATTTTGAGAGGGATCTTGGCTCTCCAAATCCATCTATAATGGCAACCACTAAGAGGGTTTTCAAGCCATTTATACACAGATTTAGTGGAGAATTTGCCATTGCTATTAAGCCCCCAGTAGACCCGGTCCACACCCTGACTCAACTGGATATTATTGATCATTTTGTTTATTTCCCCCCATTGACGAGATAATTCAGGGGTGAGTCTTCTTCTAAAGAAAGAGTGGACGTCCACATACTTGAAACTATCAATAGTGCAATCCTGATTATTGCAGATCTCAAACAGCAAAGGGTAGAGGGTCTGAAAAGGACTCAACCCGTTTATGGAATCTTTCCAGACTCTAACAAGGTCACCAGATTCCAAACGAATTTTCCTACCTACCAAATAGATATCTTTGACTTTAAGCAGGGCTTTCCAACAGGGGTAATTAGAAAAACTGGGCTTTACCGACGCCACAGATTTATTAGTCAAGTAACGCGCCCGAACAATATCTTGCCACATACCCGTTTGGGTCTCTAGTTTCCACCACCATTTGACCATCAAACTAACATTCTGCTTGTGTAAATCCTTTACACCCAGGCCACCCTTATCTCTGGATCTGCAGATCCTATCCCATCTAACCAGATGGTACCTCCTCTTCTTATTGCAGCCTTGCCAGAAAAACTTTCTTCTGTGTTTGTCTAAGCGCTCAATGAAAGTTTTATTCATGAGCCACATAGACATATGATATAAGGATAGTTGGGTGACTACCGAGTCCAGTAAGGTCAGCCTCCCCCCCATCGAAGCTGCATTGCCTATCCAGGCTTCAAATTTTTTCATATATTTCGTAACAATGAATTCCCAATCTGAATTTCTAAGGTTGGTATAGCTGACAGGCATCCCTAGATATTTGATGGGGAAACTGCCCACTTCGCAACGAAATAGGTCTGCATACATTTTCACCACATTATCATCGCCTCCCACAGTGAGGATCTCACTTTTCTGGAAGTTCACCTTAAGACCAGACATCAATTCAAAAATATGGAGAAGCATTTTCAAGTTAACAGCTTTGTCAATGTCATGCTCCAGGCATATGATGGTGTCGTCCGCATACTGAAGAACTGCTACTCCATTAGGAATTAAATCAGCGGCCAGCCCCACTATCAGGCCACTTTTTTGGGCATTTGTAATCATTTTAGCCAAACAGTCCACAGCTAAATTGAACAAGAAAGGGGAATGGGGGTCACCTTGCCGGACCCCTTTCGCACTTTGAAAGTAAGGGCCAACTTGGTTATTCAACTTAATGCTCACAGTCCCATTGTGCAGGATACTTCTAATCCACCCGCACCATTTTTTGTTAAAGCCTCGGAGCTTATGACACTCAAGAATAAAATCCCAGTTGACTTTGTCGTAAGCCTTCTCAAAATCAAGTTTCAGAATCACCCCCACTCTCTTTTTCACGTGAGTATAGTTAAGAATTTCATGCAGAGACATCACCCCGTCCATGATGTTCCTTTTTTTCACGAAAGCGTTCTGGGCCCTATTTATGAGCTTATCAGCATATTTTTCAACTCGCCTATCTAGGACCTTAGTGATAAGTTTGTACGGACATCTCAGGAGGCAAATCGGCCGGAACTGTTGAATCTTGTCTGCGCCCGCGGTTTTGGGGAGAAGAGTAATCACTCCATAATTAAGGCGCTGTACGTCCAATTCCCCTTTATGAAAGTGTTCAAACAGGAGCATAATATCATCCTTCACGATATCCCAACACACCTGATAGAATTCTACAGGAATGTTGTCCGGCCCGGGTGCTCTATTGTGTGCCATAGCAAACAGAGCTTCCTTAACTTCAGTCTCCGTAAAGACCCGACACAAATCAGCATTATGCTCCTCATCAAGTTTTTCATTAATGGTCCAAGTATCAGGATCCATATGGAACTCATTGCCGGGTGCAGGTCCGAAAAGGTTTTTGTAGTACTCTGTTGCATGAGCAATCAAATTACTAGTCCCTTCTATTTCCACATCCCCAACTTTCAGGGAATGGATCGTGTTTTTCCTTTTACGCCCGTTCGCAATCTTATGATAGTAGTCAGTATTGAGATCCCCTTTCAGCAGCCATCTTTCATGAGATTGCTGCAACCAAAAGATCTCTTCGTTCACCAAAAGCTCATGCAGTTCCATACTAATATCCATTTTGTTACTGTACATCTCAGGGGATAGGGGGCCATTTTCTTCCAATTCTTCCAATAAGGCTAACTCCAACCTGAGCTCTTCTTTCCTTCTCTTGTCATGACCATACTTGTTGGACCCCCACCCTTTAAAGTAATTCTTAAACCTCTTAAGTTTGATATTTAAGATATCAATAGGGTCCGAGGAGTGCACTTTCCTCGACCAGATCCTACTCACAGTAGGAAGGAAATTTTCATCTTTAATCCAAGGAATGTGTTGAAACGAAACTCACGAGGCTTAGGAGCTTCACGCCCCTCTTCTCCATCAGAGAGAAGTAAAGGATTATGGTCTCTGATTTCTCGAACCAACTTCCTGACAGATGCCATAGGAAACAGATCCTCCCATCCTTCAGACATCAAGATGCGATCCAGTTTTTCCAGGGTAGGGTGAGCTTGGTTATTAGACCAAGTATATTTCCCCCCACTGATATAAATCTCTCTCAGGCTAAGGCATTGATGATGGAATTGAAGATGTCAGTAGCTCTATTATTCTGCATCTTTTTTTTTGTCTAATACCATGGCGCAAGGAAGACATTGAAATCACCCCCTACAATATAAGGCACAGTCATGCTACTACAACTAGCAGCCAGTTCTATTAGAAATTCCTCTTTAAACTCCTCATGAGCTGCCCCATAGACCACCAGCAGGCCCCAATCAGCTTTCTTCTTCTTATCGTGCAGGTTTAACTGCAAAACATATTTCCTTTTTGTACAGGAGGTGATTTCCATAGTATCTTGCCTCACTCCTCCTAAGATGCCACCAGACTTCCCCACAGATGGAATCCATTCCCAATGGAAAAGACCAAAAGGGTCAATTCTCCTAATGCATTTAGGAGTAAAATGTTCCTTCATAGTTTCTTGCAAACCAATAAAATCCAGAGAATGGTCACTAATCATGTCTGAGAGGCAGGTGGCCATTCCTTTCTTGCCTACCCCTCTACATTTCCAAATGAGCCCTCTCATTTGGAACATTTTTTGTGAAAATAAGATCTAGTAGTCCTGCCAGGAGGCAATGCAGGACTACAACACACATCTTCATAGGATACTGCCTTATTCTGGCTCCTAGTCACAGGCCTAGAGAGCTTAACGGCAGATTTCTTTTTATGTCTCCTATTCTTCAGTTTACCAGAGGCTTTTTGTTCAAATACAGTTTCATCTTGGTCAAGCCAGGTCAAGTTAGCAGGAACGGATTTTCCTAGTCCATTGGTAACTAAAATATCATCCTCAATATCAGTATTATTGTCCCCAATATTCTTTTTACTATCTAGATTTTCTTTCACCCTATCCAGCTCTCTAAGCACGTTCACACATGTAAAATCATTATCAGGTATTTTTGACCCCCATACAAGTGGCTCTATACATTAATTCTTTATCAGAAAGAGCACCGAAAGAATTCTTGCAAGATATACTGATGTTACCTTCCAGGTTCTTCTTCTGAGCCAAGTTAATAGCTTTAGCTTCAATATGCTCCTGTCCCCCCTACGTATTGCGCTTGCTGAATCTTAGTGCCACTTCAGGCGCAAGGGGAGGTGTGAGGATGATCTCATCGTTGTGATCAGAAAGAGGAAGCTGTACCATGTAGTCACTTGAGGTCTTCAGATCTGGGTATACGTCACCATTCACCTCCACAACCTGAGCAGAGTTAGCCCCAGTAACATCAAAAGACAACGAACGACGAGTTGCGGGTATATCATTTACCTGCACATCTTTAGGCTCAATTACATGTTCCAGCGGGGCCATATGTATATCAGTCTCCATAGCCACCATCCAGCGTGAGGTATCCAGAGTTGTTCCTCCTCCAGCCATCTCATGTTCTTTTGCCAGTGTTTCAATAAGCAGGGATGTATCATTTTCACTATCAGATGATTCTGAGAGGTCATGGTCTTGTGGTGACAGACGACAAGTCTTGCCCCCACGAGCACCAGCACCATCTCTGCTACTCTCAGGGAAGTCAGCTTGCTTTTCCTCTTTTTCCTGATCAGTTCGTTTACGTTTAGGAGTCTGATCAGGTTTAGTAGGTGCATCTTTCGCTTCCACTTCCATAGGGTCTTTGATCACAGGATTCCTGACAAGAACTTCTTCCACCTCATAGGTAAACTTATAGAAACGCCCCCCCCCCAGGACACCTTCCACCATAGCAGGCAACTGATCAACAGAGCGACATCCAATTTTGGCTCTAACAGACGAAGAACGATTCATAGTAGACACATCTACCTCAAGAGTAATGCCCACTAATCCACCCACATAGGCCACCGTCCTATCACATCTCTTGTTCGGAGGGATCTTCCCAATTCGAACCCAAGCAATTTCCAACAGGCCCTCAGATTCAATATCTTCAGACCAAGGAAAAAACTTAACTGAAACTCCACACTGCTTTAGTCTCACATTTTCCACAAACAGAGCACGATCCACTTCCCTAGGATTAGGCATCCTCATCACAAATTTTTTAGGTGCGAAAAATCTAGCAGAACATCTCCACCCCTGCCCCACATAGATGCTTAATTCATGTTCTATATCTTTGGTCGGAGCAGCCCCCTCAGTTATAGTAACAATCACATTAAAAATCCTCTCCCTAGCTTGCCTATCAATGCTAAAATCAGGAATATAGAAGAATCCCTGCCCCTTGCTTTGGAACGCACACATCATAGGAAAACACTCCCACGGCAGGAACTCAGCACATACCACATGCAAATGACCTTTCTTCTTACATCTATCACACACAGCTTGCGGGCATCTAGCAGTGAAATGACCAGTCAGATTACAGATCTGACATGGTTCAGGGCGAGGAGCAATATTACCAGGGTATGCAGGAGGATCTTGCGTACGAGGAGGAGTGGTGTTCTTCCCATGGGTGCGGACCATGTTCGTGTCCCCTTCGTCCGCTCCCCACCGCTCCCGGCGAAGAAGCTCAGCCTGGTTGCCTCCGGCCGCCTTGTCCCACTTCTCCGATCCCGCATCTCCAGATCCCGAAGCTCTCTGTGTCGACGAGTCCCCCGTCTCCGTCTTGCGCTTCCAGACGTGGTGGTCAAGGCCATGGCCGCGTCCCCGGCCACGATCGAAGCGCCCAGCCCCACGACCATGTCGCCCCGCACCAAATCCCTCTCCCCTCATGGTGATTTTGCTTTTGTCAAGCGTATCGAGCGGTGGAATCTGTGTGGGGGATGCCACAACTTAGGCAAAAGAACGACTATCTCCACGAATTTTTCCTTCCCACCAGCCGAAGGATTGAGGAACCCTAGATCGAGCCCCCAGCGGCGCGTCCCAGAAGTGAGGCAAGCACTCGCTCAGATCGAAAGTGAGGGGCGGGGGCTCAGGATTTAAACCAACCAATAACTACATGGCAGACAGGACGAGAACTGCATGGCGACCGAAGTAATGAGTGAACATCGGACAGTTGGCCACCAACGGCATCGTCTCTCATTAACGCACGACAACCTCGAGCAGCAGCTCGGCTCCGGCCATTACACACCCGATTAATGACGACTGCTCGAACCCCAGGATGGCGGCCTGGGTGACCCAAATCGCTCCGACTCCGGGCAGAGGCTGGACGAATCATGACAAGAGTCTGTGGTGTAGAAGTGCATGCTCTAACCAATGCAACCAAAAAACCGATCTGATAGAAGATACTAGGTAGCATATTATCCGTCAACACTCCCTCTCACGTGTGGCTCCCTCGGGCCTAAACATGGACCGAAAGTGGGATACAATTTAATTGCGTCAGCTGGGTCTTGAACTCAAGACCTCTTGCCTCTGATACCATGTAGAAGTGCATGTTTTAATCAATGAACCAAAAAACCGATCTAATAAAAAAAACTAGGCAACACATTATACATCAACACGTGAAGCAAAGAAAACCAATGGGGAGAGCCACCTATATAGAGAGTCTCCGAGGAACAAGAGACGTAAAGCGAATCAACATCAAGGATACAGAACGATCCAGAAAATTGGTTTCTAGACGTGAGGCAAGGGCGGCACTGCCTGAAAGCCCAACACACGTCAGCCTCTAAACAGACGGTGGCAGTACCGAATAACGTGGCGAGCTCCCAATCAACACAACGTACTCCATGTATAATAACATTGTGCGATGACCACACTATCCATGAAACACGTGGATGGACACGCAAGAAAAAAAAATCGCAGTCGAATCAATCACGGCGGCATACAGACGCACATGCAGCAGCCAGCCCATGAACCACGGGGCCATGCAGCTGGTCACAAGCAAAACAACAAGCAAAATCAAACACGCCGGCATGCAGCCCATGTGCGGGCCGATAGAATGTCCTCAGATCACAAACTAAATCGCTAGGTTCACCTCGACGTTTACACGCTTGTGTCCCTCACTAAAGCACGTGGCATGCTTCTATTGGCTGACTTTTCACTGATAAGAAAAAGTCAAAAAAAAACAGGGCCATGCAGCCTTGATCTATACCGAACGGAGCCTTGATCTATCTTGCAGAAGTTCCCTAATCACCATGCAATGCTCTCTCCATGTTGCTAAAGGGATCACATGAGCCATAAATGTTTGATATGACAACAGCACAATCAGATTCAACTATGATCTCTTCATTACCCATATCAAGAGCAGCCTTCGGACCAATGGCACGCACAAAGCTTCAGCCTCTTCAAGACTAGCACAGACATGGAGTATAATATATCCATCAGTAGCTTCACCCGTATTGGCCACAAACACAACATCCGTGTTAACTTTGAACCATACATCAGGTGATTTAATCCATCTAGATTTTCCACTTGACCTAGTCCGAATTTGTTCAGCACTGACATTTGGCACTTCAGAGGATCAGTAGCATGAACCGGCTTCTTTCCCTTATCATCAATAGTGAGGCATTCACCTGAAAAAGCCACAATGTAAGAACGATAATGCTACACTTACGGACCGCTGCTACGGACCAAGCGATACGCGCTGATGTGGAAACGTCCACGTCATCCCCACAGCCCACCCCTCTCGAGCAGAAAACAGCAGAAAAATTACTCACGCACAACAGCCAGACCGTCCGCCTTCTTCTACCTCGAAAGAAAAGAACAGCCTGCCGCCTCCTCGTTTTCCAGACGGGCCGCTCGGATTCCCTCGCTCCACATTGAACAGATGGCCGCTGGGATTCTAGGTCAGGCGGCGTCGTTGTCGCAGCAGGTCGTAGCCTAAACTGCTGTCGTGGCAGCCGGTCACCGTCGAAGCTTGAGGACTGAAGGAGGTGAGGTTCTTGCCCCAACATTGTTCAATCTTTGCATCTTCCATCTAACTTTTCTCGATCAGATTACGATTGATTTTTTTCGTTTCAACAGCTGCTGTCGTCGCAGCTGCTCACCGTCAAAGCTTCGACAACGTGGATGACGCTGGGGGTGGAGCTCTTGTGTGCCTGGGCGAGCTCGGGGACTAGAGGAGGTGAGTGTTTTGCCCCAATATTTTGTTATGTTTAATATCTGCACCTTTTATCTAGCTTTTCTTGACCGTGCGGTCGATGTTACTGTATGTTGATCGATTCTTATATTCCTTTCTTCTCTCTGAATCTACATGCCTCTGAATCTACAAGCTTCTGAATCTACATGCCTCTGAATCTGCATGCCTCTGAATCTACATGTCTCTGAATCTACAATATGTTACCATCCCCTATCAGTTTAGTTATATTGCCTTTGAACAATAATAATGTTTAAAGTTTTCTTGATTTATAGAAATGGATGATGGAACTGGTGGTGTTCAAGAATCAAGTGACATGTCGATTTCAAGCGATGATGACACCAATAAGCAACGGAATGAAAGCAATGTGGAACTTGAACATGACCTTGGTGAAGCTCAACCAGATGCCTTACTTGGAGACCCTAAATTGGGGATGACCTTTGATACTGAGAATGAGGTGCGAGAGTACTACAACAACTACGCTAAAGCAAAGGGCTTTGGTGTGACAAGAAGAAGCTCAAACAATGATGATAATGGACAGCTGAAGTATCTTACACTTTCGTGCTCTCGGTATGGTAAGACTCAGTCCAGATCAAGAAATATGTTGAAACCAAATCCAACAACCGGGTTAGGATGTAAAGCTAAAATCAATATTATCCGTGGTCCTGATGGGAAGTTTCATCTTTCAACTATCATTTTAGATCATAATCATACATTAAGTCCACACAAGTCTCGGTTATTCAGATGCAACCAAAAGTTAGACTTCCATGTGAAGCGAAGGCTTGAGCTGAATGACCGGGCTGGAATTCGAGTAAACAAGAATTTCAATTCTTTTGTTGTGGAAGCAAATGGTCATGAGAACCTAACTTTTGGTGAGAAGAATGCTCGCAATTTTCTAGAGAAAACAAGAAGGTTGAAACTTGGCAGAGGTGATGCTGAAGCGGTTCGTGATTATTTTGTCAAGATGCAATCCGACAACCCAAATTTTTTCAGTGTCATGGACCTTGATGATGAATCTCGACTAAGGAATGTCTTTTGGGCTGATGCAAGAAGTAGAGCAGTGTATGACTCTTTTCATGATGTCGTTAGTTTTGACACAACATATTTGACGAACAAATATGATATGCCTTTTGCTTGTTTTGTCGGAGTGAATCATCATGGACAATCAGTTTTGCTTGGATGTGCTCTATTATCAAATGAAGATACCGAAACATTTGTTTGGTTATTTCAAGCATGGCTCACATGTATGTCAAATCTCCATCCAAAAGCTATTGTAACCGATCAAGCAAAAGCAATTCAGAATGGTGTGGAAAGAGTTTTTCCAGAATCTCGATATAGATGGTGTTTGTGGCATATAATGAAGAAGATACCCGAGAAGTTTGGTGGATATGATGAGTATGATCACATTAAGGCTGCTATTGGCAAGGCAGTTTATGATTCATTAACAATTACAGAGTTTGAAGTTGCTTGGATGCATATGCTTGAGAAGTATGATCTTGGTGATAACGAATGGCTTAAAGGGCTTTACCGCCATAGGCACCGATGGGTTCCAGTATTTGTGAAAGATGCCTTTTGGGCAGGTATGTCTACTACACAACGTAGTGAGAGTATGAATGCCTTCTTCGATGGGTATGTTAATGCAAAAACTACATTGAAGCATTTTGTTAGCCAATATGAGAATGCTCTTCGTGATAAAGTTGAGAAGGAGAATATTGCTGATTTCAACTCTTTCAATTCAACCATACCTTGCATCACACACTTTGATATCGAGAAGCAATTTCAATCAATCTATACAAATTCGAAGTTCAAAGAATTTCAAGAAGAGCTAACACACAAGATGTATTGTGATCGGAAGTTAATATAAAAAAAAAGGGCAATGGAAACATATGAAATAACTGAGGATGTGCTGATTGACAAAGAAAAATGGTGGAGAAAAGATATTGTGTACCATGTACAATTCAGTGAGGAAGAGTTTGAAGTTAAGTGTCCATGTCGCCACTTTGAGTTCAGGGGGATTCTCTGTAGGCATGTGTTATGTGTGCTCACTCACAAGAAAATCAAGGAGGTTCCTCCACAATACATTCTTGATTGGTGGAGAAAAAATGTGAAAAGAAAACATAACTTCATCAGATGCACATATGGCGGCATGGAAGATACTCCTGTTGCAAATCGTTTTGATAGATTGTGCAACAGTTTCTACCCAGTTGCAGAGATAGGCGCCATGTCAGATGATTCATGCAATTCATTGATTGAAGATCTCTGCACCTTGAAAATTAAGTACTCTAGCAACTCAAGTTCTGAAAATAATAAGGATCAGGTTAGTGCACCAAAAGATCAATTGCAGGAAGAGGCGCCTTCTGATGGGAAGACAACAAGTAAAACTATACTAAGTCCAATAGCTGTTAGATGTGTTGGACGTCCTCCTTCATTGAGAAAAAAATCCAAGGTTGATAAGCTTATTCGTCAAGCAAATGAAAAGAAGAAGAAAGCTGAACTAAGGGAGAAGAAAAAGGCTGCACAAGAAGAGAAGAAGGCTGCACAAAAGGAAGCTGAACAAAAGGTATTCTCCCTATATTATGTTTTTATTCTGTGAAAATAATAACCCAAACTCGTGCGTGTTTTCTTACTAAGTATTTATTTCAAGCTCGCTCCATGAATTTGAAAAAGAAAATGTCCAATAAAAAAAGGAAATCATCACAGGATGATATTGTAGAACAAGATGACCAAACTTGTAGTAGCATGGCTGAGGTATGCTTATTTCTCACATTTTTATTTCTAGTAAACTCTTAAACATCCATGTAATTTTATCACTTTCTTTGGAGCAGAAATCATTTGACTTGGGCATTACCAATGGCGACATAAATCCACCCCAAGGATCAACTACAGTATCACTTGGAGGTTCATGGACAATGGTTATGCCCCAAATTCTCAGAGAATATACAAGTATGCTGTTTCAAGTTCAGCAAGGATCGACTGTAGTGCCTAATTCTGCAGCATTACACTTCAATGAAAATTAAGGGCTCGACGATATGATGGACCAGAGTTTGGACATGATTTACGTAGTTTGAAGATGTTGGATGCAATATTTTGTATGAACTTGTCAACTTTAATGTAATACCTGATACCTGATAGGCACCAGGGCACTAGAAAAGTAGACGGATTTATGTTTTGTCATTTTGTTTCGGCCCAAGGGACTTGAATTTGTCTCTGTTATATGGTTCAAGTATTAGTTGATTCCACTTTCAGTTCCAGTTCAAATGATTAGGTGATTCTTTCATGTCGATCCTAGCAGAAACATCAGCAGCAAATACTCTTTCAGTCTCAATAACACAATGACAGAATGTAAGAGGCAAGAATATGATGAAACCCACTTTTGTATTGATCTCAGCCAAGTACATGAGTGCACGAACGTGCTAGTCAGTCGTGGCTAACTAAATCCCTGAATAGGGAGATATGTTTACAGTGTACAACATCACGGAACAACAACAATATATAGGGATGTTTCCAACAGACATATTTCTTACTGAACTGCCTTGATTTTGTGCCCTTTCTGCATCAGCTGCTGGTGATGCTTACAGCTTTTGGATAATTCTGCTGGATCCTGAAAATGTTCACAGGGAGGGCACTAGCTGATGGTATGTTCAGAGAAGGATTGAGTCTGCACTTGTTTGCAGAGATGACATGTCCTGACAAGATATACACAGGCAACCATATGATAGTGTTGATGATGCAAGATTGAACAATATATTGGCTTGTTTAGCTTCTGTTATCAGAATTTGCATCTTGTGTGGTACTGTTTCATCACACATCTAACACAACTCTGAATCTGTCAAGCAAAAAGTAACATCATCAGACAACCAAGGGACATGGGCAATTTCACACAACATGCAGGATATTTGCGATTTTAGTTGCTCGACATGACAACAATGGAGGACCTCGCCGTGGCACAATCCGGCCAAGAGTTCGCGCCGCCGCAGCCGACGACCAATAGCTCGCGCCGCCGTCGCCGGAGACCAAAGATCTCGCGCCGCAGCCGCCGGAGACCAAGAGCTCGTGAGCGCCGCCCGCGTACGACTGAGCGCGCTGACCCTCGCCATGTCACGCTGCCGCTAATCTTGGGGAACATCCTCTCCGCCGCCAGCAATCGGCCGTCGCCGTCGCGTCGCCCGGGAGAGAAAGGGGATGAGCGGACGGTCTGGCTGTTGTGCGCGAGTAATTTTTCTGCTGTTTTCTGTTCGAGGGGGGTGGGCTGTGGGATGACGTGGACGTTTCCACATCAGCGCGTATCGCTTGGTCCGTAGCAGCGGCCCGTAAGTGTAGCATTATCGATGTAAGAATCCATGATGGAGCATTTTCCTTGGTCGTGGACCACATCATTTTGTAGGAACCAACCATGCCAGAAGTCTAGGCCAAGCCATGCTACTTCGATTTGATTTTGGAGAGTTTTCCTTGGTCGTGCACCACATCGTTTCGTAGAGAACCAACTGTGCCAAAAGAGTAAAAGGACCAAGCCACGCTACTTCGGTTTGATCTCGGCGAGGAGGATCAGAGGCAGTCAGAACTATGTATTTGAAAACACTTTCCTCCGAAAGATCCCCACCCCTCGCATCTGATCTCACAAAGTCACAAGGCCCAGGCCTTTGTACATTTAGCCACAGCAGAAAACTATTCTCATCCGCCATACCACATATATCTCTTTCCAAATTCCTTTTCCATTTGTTCTGCTTTGTAGCGAGATTATCAGAGGCTAGGGATTTAACATTCCACACCAAGTTCCACGTATTCCTGTCGCCCTTCCAAACAATACTACTTCCGGTCTGATTTCATCGGACTGCTTCAAATTACTATGCCAGCTTGTACGTACTTCAGACAAAGAAGTGCCTGGATGATTCGTAGTGCCAAGCCGGCACATCCTCCTTCCGTTTGGGTAGTTTTATCTTCAAAATCTCCTCCGCATCATTTGGCCAGAACATCTCCCGCACCAAAGTCCCGTTCCATTCCTTACTCTCACCTAAAAAAAGATCACAAACTCTGCTAGTCCGAGACCGTTTCCTGCTACTTCCTCCGTCCGGAAATACTTGTCATCAAAATGGATAAAAAGGGACATTTTGATGACAAGTATTTCCGGACGGAGGGAGTACTAAATAAATATACGTCTAGATACATCCCTTTTTATCCATTTTGATGACAAGTGTTTTCAGACGGAGGGGTACTAAATAAATGTAAATAAACACATAAACTAGGCAGGGGGAGACCACAATGCTAAATGTAAAAAAATAAACATAGTAGGACAAAAATATGTTACATTTACTTTAAAAGAAAAAGGGATGCCATCCTGTCACGAGGATAATCCACATTCATCACCCACACGCTTTGATTAAACCAAAGTTGAGTACATTCCAGCGATTAACAACGAGACCCCCGACAAATACCACCACCCTTTAATTAAGCAGCTAATCATATAGGCCCTCCTGCTCCCAGCCGTCCACGAGGAAATCTACCATTTCCTGCCATTGGAAAACCAAAAAGATAAGTAAAGACAAATGTGAAGAGTAACATGCTATGAGGTTTGCAGGAGATCTTACACCAAGAGGGATCGGCTGTGCAAATGTCTTGGTGCTTCCTAGCAGGCTCTCATATGTAGCATTCCAACTACAGTCAACAGGCATATGCATGACAAAGGGACCAGCGCCAATCTCAAACAGTTGTTGCAAAAAAGACACCACCAGGAACTAAAACTAATGTCTAATACTTCAAAGTTTACATGAGATTCCAGAAAAGGTGTTACACAAGATTCTGCACTCTTGGAAATCACTAGTCAAAACCAACAGACTGATGATACATATAATATATCCTCGAATCAAAGTGCGCCACAAATTATGATAGCCGGTCAGGAGGATGCCAGAAATTGAGTACACAACTTCAAGCAGGTAAGGTATTTAATGCTATGATAGACTAGTAGACTGTTTTGGTTATTGCAAAATCTTCCGAATATTCAAGATCTTTTAGGCTCCATTAGAACAAATGAAATGCATGAAAGTTACCCTATTTTTGGCTCCCGGGTCTTTTGACGCTGAGAATTAAACCTTCTGTTTCCAACCCACTGCTGTCTAGTCTGATTCCAGAGTAGAAGGCCTACAGAATTAGAAAAAATATATTGTCGGTTAAGCTAGAGTTTTGGCTGGCTGAGTAGCCACTGTCAGCAATTTCAAGATCATAAAGCACAGCTAACAACAGCAATTAGTCATAAATAGAGTAACATCACTACAAAGTCAGCACAACTACTGCGTATAGCCATATAAGATTATCATTTGTGAACACATCGTGACATAGTGTGTCAAGGAAATAATAGTCCTTGTTTGATGATCAAGATGAACAATACAAAGAGAGTGCTTTTGTTACTCCATTTATGTATTGCTTGCTAAGAGATTTTTGCATACTCTGGGAACCTCTTTTCCTTCAATCATGTTGCGGTTGGATATTTCAGTTAATTCAGAGGACCTGTTGATGCTGCACATGTTACATATGTGAAGCTGTGTTTCTTGTTGTCCTTTTCGTTCTACCATCGCCTTTTCTCATGTTTTATATCTTTTGACGCTGATTTTATATATTGATTTGTTCAGGCAGGGGATCAAGGTTTTCTCAATTCATATTATATTCATTTTGCCAATTCCCGTATTTATGATGCAATAAAACCTTTAACGCCTTAGCATCACCAACACCTTCCCACATGGTATAATGTTGATGCCGGTCTTTACATGCTTGCCAGTAAGGTCCACATTCACGCACAGATCATGTGTTTTTGTGGCATTCTCTGATACTGACGGTTTTGTTACTATCAGATAATTGATTGTTCTAGAAAAACAACAGCATAGCATCAGGATCCCTGAATAAAGTATACTCAACCCAGCATTTAAGTTTACTAGAAGGGTTGGGCGCGCTTCGCTGCACCATTGTTGTTGTTGGGATTTCATATAAAGATAAAAGTTGGTTTGTCGCGTGGGGAAGATGATGAAGTGTTTTCTTTTATAATGCAGTGTTTTAGTGAGCTTTCTTGGCGGTGTGGTTGTATGTTATCTGCTAATCAACCAATACTTATGTGGGAAAGTTTCTTGCGTTGGTGGCCGCTTGTACTATACGCATGTATTATATTAGTGTTATAGTTCAGATGTTGGCGCTTCTTTTTTTGAGATGGTGAGAGGCTGCACGGGACTGATGTGTTTTTACAGGCTGGTTGCTACCAATTAATTTGAGAAATAGTGGAGCCAATCAAAATCGTGAATCAAATTCAAAATTAAATACCTGAATTGAATGAAAGAGCTCATTGAGAAATAGTTGACACAGTCAAAACATGAACTAAATCCAAAATTGAACACCTCAATTTAATAGGAGAGCTCCAAAATTAGGGAGCATAGTGTATTAGATGATTATCTTCTGATGGTAACAAAGAAACAAAACAAATCTTTATAATTTTATTAATAATCTAGCTGGCATAATTATTTATTACTAGCTATAAGCCATAACCTAACTGAAGGTATATGGAAGTGAGAGGGCCATGCATTGTGGAAGGTTCGATTTTTTTTACCTTGATTTACAAACTCATTTGGGTTGCTGCTACTTCCAGCTCCATGCTGCTCACTAGATTGTGCTGCTGTGCTGATGGAAGACATGCTACGCTGCGACTGCAAGGCACTGTTCTCCATTTCACGTGGACTTGTACTCCAAAAATCTTCAGACAAACTACGATGTTTTATCGAGCGCCCTTGAATCCTTAAACCTTTAGAAGGCTCATCAACAGCTGTTATAGGAGTAGACTTCGCACATCCAAAACAATTTCTGCTCTGTTGCAAACCAGGATTGACCAATAAATGATTAGAACCAAGTATTTGAGAGAAGTTGCAAAAAAAAAAGAAACAAGAAAATGCTTGTGTAAAACCTATTGTGAGATCACTTCCACTCCAAGCTTATAATAAGGTTTTACAGCAGTTGCCTGGTTTTCCATTGTGATTACATGAAACATGTCCACAATTAAGGCAAGGTAGTATGCATTAAACAGAACATTAATACAAAATCTAACTTGTGTGTCAATCATTTAAATAGTATCTACAGAATATGTGTTCATTTAAAACATTTGAAACTTCTCTCATTTGATATCGAATCAGTTATGATTCTATGCACATTTAAAACTGGATTAAGAATAAGTGCTCATTCGGACTTGATACTCGGTGTGGTGAAAAAGACGCTACACTAGATCTGCACATACTTACTGACAATATCCAAAAATGTCTTGTTTTTGGAATTCAGTAATTAACGAAGGTTATCATATTGATATTTGAGCGCATGGCAAACATCAGCAACTCTGGTGCATTCCCGTAAAATTTGGAAAGTTGTTAGCTAGATATGTTGAAGTTGAATCTATGTTTTTTGCAAAGGAAAAATATATACTACTCCCTCTGTACCGAAATACATGTCGTTGGAGTAGCTGAACTTTAGCTACTCCAACGACATGTATTTCGGTAGAGGGAGTACATGATAATACTCAGCAGTATACTCACATTCTTAAGCTTAAGTTTACTCAGAAATATCAGCCAATCTAAGCAACTAGTTACAGGACTGATAATTTGTCTTTTCTAGTTCCGCAAGCAAATACAAAATTCAATATCACTGGACCAAGCAAAACATCGATTTATGTTTCGCTGTTCCGTGCAAGCAGATTTATGCTAAACCTCCCTAGAAAGCCACTGTCTGGAAGCTTCAGGGGCAGGAAAGAACAAGGAGCTACAAGGAATCTAACAGCAGACCAAAAGTATCAGTCTATAAACAGACTTGCTGGAAAACCACCGAACATTCCTTGGGTAGGTAATGACCACGAACAAGAAGACATGGTACCATATCAAGCAATCATTCAGGTCGAGTTCAAACAGCTGACCCCTCCCGGTAACCAATTATTTCTGACCAACAGGAGCTTATCAGGTAAGTGAATACAGAGACCTTAAATGCATGTCTAAAACCTATCTAATAACAGAGATCATTGCAGATTGGCACCACTATCATGAACAAATTTCATCATATGAACCGCAGCAACCGACCGCCTACACGCCAAAAAAAAAAATCACCTTGGTCTCATAGCGGTAGACTAAACTCTGAGAAACTACCGAGAATCACAAAATCATCCAAACCAAACGGGAGCACCGATCCACTTCCCGCGCGATACGATACAGGTCTCCTCTAATAACCTGAGACGGAGCAATCGCGCGGCAGCAGAGCGCCCAGCGGGCATGAACAAGGCGAGCGAGAGATGGAGCGAGGTGGATAGGCAGGGAGTCGTACCCCACGCAGGCGACGAGGCGGCGCACCCACGAGGAGAGCGACCCGCAGCCTAGCAGCATAGCATCCGGCTCGCCGTCGAAGGAGGCGCACGCACGGTCCCCAGCCCCGCCGCCGCCGCCGCAAACCCTAACCCTAGAACCACCCGCCCGTCCGGGGGATCCGCTACCTCGCCTGGGTTCCCTCGCTCGCACGCACGCACGCACGCACCGTTGCTCTCAGGCGCTGCTATTTTTTTCTCTCTCCTTGGAATTGGAATTTCGATCGAGGGGAGGAGGTCGGGGGATTAGGACATTATTAGGTGGCGGCTTTCTTCTCCCTTATCTGCTTTTGGGTCTGTGCGCGGAGTGGGGGAGAATCATTGCAGTTGGTTGGCGTTGCTGGGCTAGCTTTTTTCTTCTTTTTTCTTTGGAGCTACGTTGCGTTGCTAGGCTAGCTAGGCGCCCGGCAGGGGAAGATCCCGCGTGCGCGTGGCCAGATTGCTCCGCGTGTGCAGGGCGGGGGGAAAGTGGTAGCGCCCGTGCGAGGGTGCCAGGTGGGGCCTTCCCGGGGATTCGTTGGAACCCGGATCAGCTGAGACTACCCATAGTGGGAATAATATAGATAGTAACATCACACATATCTAGATAAAATAGATGATGTGACAAATAATAAATGAAGAAAAAAGGACATATAATAATATAGTTAGTTACTATTAGTATAAGGGCATTTTCAACAGTTTGTATGTTAGCTTGTTGGTAAAATATGACATGTCATCAACCAACACCTTAATATACAACAACTCCAATGGGTTGTATGTAGTTTGCCTAATAGGATGTGAAATAATAAATAAGGTGCTCTCTCATTCTACATTGGAGCTTGTGCAAAGGGTGTTGGTTCATGTACATACAACCTTTCTCTCTTCCATCATTTATTATATGACACATCATCAAAAATCCTAGGTGGCAAAATCTACCAACAACTATCTTACAACCATTGAAGATGCCCTAAGTAACATCATACATATCAAAACAAGATGAATCTATAGCATAATAAATGAAATATTGCATGTTACCTCACATATGTTACTCCCCACTATAGATGTAGTAACATAGAGTAGTAACATGGACATGTTATCACTCTATGTTACTACTCATTGTGGCTAGTGAGCTAGTCGTCCTGGCTAGGATTGCTTTTTTTAGGGGCTATAGGATTAGTTTGGCTTGGAAAACTTTGAAAGCTGACATGCAAGCCTGCTACTGGTTTTTTTAACACAGTATAGAGCACATACATGCGCATACACTCATCTTTATGAATGCACACACGCACATCCTGCCTCTATGAGCATCCCTGGAAAATTGAGCCGGCATGTCATCTTAAAATTTATTAGTACCTGCTAGAGCGACTTAAGACACCTTGTGTGTGTTTTACTGTACATCAAAATACATTTATTGCAAGATGAGCATCATATTATATTTTTACAAGAGTATCACCAATCTCTAAGAATAGATTTTCTATTCATCCCGCACACATCTTACTTCTAACTAGTTTAGCTAAATCATGGACAACATAATTAGTCTATTTAGGAGCATGCTCCAGAAAATCACACGCAAGATGATATATATCATCAAAAACTGCCGCCGATTGACCGAAAGAGCGACCTCCGTTCTTCATTGTTTCTATCACCTCAATGTTGTCGGAGTTCACCTCTATGCGGTTACACCCGACTATAGTTGTCAAATTGAGACCAAATTGTAAGGCCAGTGCCTCGGCCATAAACGTATCTCTGCACTAATCGATTTCCCCGTTTCTTGTCGTGACGAATTTGTCATTCGAGTCTCTGATGACAGCGCCATACAAGCCCTTGAGTAAGTCTGGGTCAAAAGCCCCATCCATATTTAGATTTACATAGTTGCTCCTTGGTCTTTCCCAGACATGTCGCTTGATCGTCGCCTTTGCATCACTTGCCATAGTATAGTTAGCAATCAAAGCTCTGATTGCCATTACTATGAACTTAGGTTAGCAACCAATGATGATGGCGGCTTCTAAAACGTGTGCATGTGGTATGCGCTTTAGGGAGGTTGGACCAGTTGTTGGTCCCGATACATTATGTGGATGGATCGGCAACGACACCGTTTTTAGATATGAGGAGTGAGAGCACTCCACATTATCGAGTTTGTAGGTGTGAGTTGTGGCTTCGGGTGGATTGGTGTATGTTCTTGTCAGACCTTTGTGAAATAATTAATAAAAATGGTTGCATGCATCGATTGATGCAGAGGCCGGGGGTTTAACCTCCTTTTCCAAAAAAATGAACTTAAGTTCCTGAACCTTTTCATTATGCCCTAACTTTCTCCTCTCCCACCATAAATACCAGGAACCAATAGCAATTGCTTCCGTTGAATTTTCGAGACCAACGACCACACATTCTTCAGCTGCATGTAGCAATAAATATTTAGCACAACTTCTCCCGCATGATCCATGGCGCATGCTTTATCAATAGCAAAGTCCAAACCCAGTAACCGCCATACCTCTTTAGATTTTGCACAAGTGAATAACATATGCTCGGTATCCTTCGCTCCTATACCGCATGTAGGACATTGTCCATTGACTTATATATGTTAGTTAGCCAGAGTCACCTGACATGGTAGCGATCCTAACAAAGTTCACCAAAAGGAATTTTTAACCTTGGCAGGACAACTTAAGCTCTAGATCATCCCCCATATTGGTGAATTCCGTGAGGGTCCGACAATATTTCTCCTAATATTTTATGCCCATATTGGTCGTGCCACTCCGCAAAGTATGTCGATCTCACTAAGAATCTCTCGCTATTGCACAAGTTCCATGCTACGAAGCCCAACATATTAAATTTAGGCAACGGAATCGCAAGGATATGTGCTGCATCAACTTGCCAAAATGTGGAAACCAACTCTTCATCTCAATGACCTGTAACAGGGTCAATGAAATAACTTGCTTTTGATAGTAAATTGCCTCCACGAGGTGTGATCACTTTCCTGTTAGGTGAGTTATAAGGATCCATTCATCATCCCAAACATTGATCCGGCAACCATCACTAGTCCTCCATATATGACCTCTTTTTAGTGTTTGTATCCCTGACATAATACTTTGCCATGTGAACGAGGCTCTTTTTTCAGAGTTGCATCCAAAATATCACAATCTGAATAATATTTGGATTTGACAACACACGTACAAAGAGAATCTGGATTATCAATTACCTTTAGATTCTTTTTAGAGCTAGTTTACAATGCATGATAGAAAAAATAGAAAATAAACGTTAATTACATATGGGTACATAACTTGCACGGGTAACAACCCCATAAAAATGGTACACCAACTTTGATGCGGAATCATTTAGGCCAAAATGGCATCTAAACTAGACACGCCGGCTGCCATGTACGCCAGGGTCAGCCGGCTGTGCATCATCCCACACCAACCTAGACCGACACAGCAAAAAGACAAGGATGGGCTTCACCGTTGGTAGTATAATTGTCGAAGCTTTTCTCAAATTGCAACATGTGTTGTGTTGTTGCACGCAGCCTGTTTTGCCTCATACGCTAAATTTTACCGACGACAACCCACGCGCCGCAAAATACACCGACAGTCTTGTCTCGTACCTTCTTGGTTTAATCACGTGGGACAACACGTGTCGTTCATCGAGTACTAAAGCACCACCATCAAGCATCGAGCTCCGTGAGCATGGACGTTACCTACCACGGCCGTAATCAGTGATGACGGATTTAATGTGCACCAGGCACCAATACTTTAGGCGCAAGTTTTAGGGCGTGTTTGGTAGCATGTATGGACCTAAGCCTAGTTGTTCTCCTATGATACATGCCGAGTGTAGACATGTTGAGTCCATGCATTTGTTGTTGTTGTTGTTGTTGTTTGGCGGCGGTGTATGTGCTGAGACATGCTGAGATGAGACTTTGTTTGGCAGCCTGCATGTGTTTAGACACGTTGAACAATTTCCAATTCTAAATACTTTTTTTGAATGGTGAATAAAATTGAAAAAATGTGAACAAAGATTTAATTTTTTTTGAAAATTTAAACAAAATCTAAAATTCTGACTTTTTTTTGAAAATGTAAACATTTTTGGAAATTCAAACAATTTTTGAATTTTTTGAAAATTTAAATAAATTTCAAATCCTGGATATTTTTAAAAAATAAACAAATTTTGAAATTCTAAATATTTTTTGAAATTTAAACAAAATTTGAATTTATGAACATATTTTGAAAATTTAAACATATTTGGACATGGTCTCGTGGTCAGGCCAAGCATGGTTGCCTCCATGCACCCTCTCTAGGGTGCATGAGATGGGTGATACGTCTACAACATATCTATAATCTTGATTGTTCTGTGCTATTATTATATCAATCTTGGATGTTCATTATGTAATTCTATATTATTTTTTGGGATTAACCTATTAACCTAGTGCCCGCTGGCAGTTGCTGCTTTTTGCTTGTTTTTGGCTTTTCAGCAAATCAATATCAAACAGAGTCCGTGTAGAGTGTGATGGCAGTTCCTTACCTCCTTTCGTCTTAGAGGGTACGATCTTAGTCTTAGCACCTTTTAGACTCTTCATAGTGATCAACAGATATAATTCTCAAGTGACTCAACAAATAGAGCTATGCTCCCCGACAACGATGTCGGAAAAAAGTCTTGATGACCCACAAGTATAAGAGATCGCAATAGTCTTCGATGGTAGTATTTCACCCAAATTTATTGATTCGACACAAGGGGACCAAAGAATATTTGTAAGTATTAGCAGTTGAGTTGTCAATTGAACCACACATGGAGAACTAAATATCTGCGACAAAGTGTTTAGTAGCACAGTAGTATGATAGTCTGATAACAATGGCAACAGTAGCAACAGTAATAGTAGCAGTTTTGTAGTGATTGTAACAACAGCAACAACGAAAGTAACTTAACAAAGATCAATATACGACAAGCGTAGGCATTGGATCCGTGATGGATATTTGTGTTGGATAACATTCATCATATAACAGTCACAACCTAGAGCGATACACAATAGCTCCAATTCATCAATGTAATGTAGGCATGTATTCCATATATAGTCATACATGCTTATAATAAGAATTGCATGACATCTTTTGTCATAGCCTCCCGTGACAGCGGGGTCCATAAGAAAACTAAGGGATATTAAGGCTTCCTTTTAATAGAGAACCGGAACAAAGCTTTAGCACATGGTGAATACATGAACTCCTTGAATTATAGTCATCCCCGAAGAGTATCCCAATTATTGTCACTTTGGGTTCTACGGATCAAAACAATAACAAGTGCATATAAGTAGCAGATAGGGTAAAGAACTCAAGTATATTCATGAAAACATAGAGGGTTCAGATCTGAAATCATGACACTCGGGCCCTAGTGACAAGCATTAAGCATAGCAAAGTCATAGCAACATCAATCTCAGAACATAGTGGATAATAGGGATCAAGCCCTAACAAATTGACTCGATCACATGACAAATCTCATCCAACTCCATCATCGTCCAGCAAGCCTATGAATCAATTACTACCTTCCGATGGTGAGAACCATGAAATTATTGATGGAGGATGGTTGATGATGATGATGGTGATGAATCCCCCTCTATGGAGCCCCGAATGGACTCCATATCAGCCCTCTCGATGAAGAAAAGGAGGTGGCAGCGGCTCCATATCGTAAAACACGATGAAACTTCTTCTCTTATTTTTTCTCGGAAATATGGTATTTATGGATTTGAGATTAGGGTTAGCGAAGCCTCGTGGTCCCCACAAGGTAACAGGGTGTGCCTAGGGGGTGTCCGCGCCTTGTTGCCTTGTGGGCAACAGGTAGCCCCCCTTCGGTGGATCTTCATTCCAGCATTTTTTATTTTATTCCATAAAATATCTCTAGAAAGTGTTTGATTATGAGAACTTTTATTTCTGCACAAAAACAACACCATGGTAGTTCTGCTGAAAACAACGTCAGTTTGGCTTACTTTATTCAAATAATGCAAATTAGGGTCCAAAACAAGAGCAAAAGTGTTTGGAAAAGTAGACACGATGGAGATGTATCAATCCACCACCTCATCGAACTCCCTGTAGGCGGCCGCCAATTCCGCCTTGGTGGAGGCAGTACAACCAGCGGTCACGGCAGATGTCGCGGGCGGGGGAAGGAGTCGACCAGTGCCTCCTGCTTCGCCATGTCCATGTCCGGCACGATTGCCGTGTCGATGGCGAGTTGCTCCTCTGTGCGCTGGTGCTCCTCGAGGAGGCCAAGGTTGTAGGCCTAGTCGGCCTACGCCTGTCAGGACTTGGCCTCCTCCTCTTCCTGCAGCATGTGTGTGTAGTGTGCACGGGCCTCACCGATGGTGAAGCCCACACGAACCGACGAGAAGGGTGGGACCGCCTCGTCCTCCATCGGGGCATCGTCAGCCTCCGTCTATTGGTTGGCCTGCCAGCCGGCAGCAATGGCGGCCATCTCCTTCTTCTACAAGCATGGTGCGGAGTGGAGAAAGCGACCGAAGGAAGATGACTGCGCCTATGTCCAGGACTAGAGTTTATATAGCAGGCAGATGGCAATGGGCCACGACGGTGAGGTCAATGGTAGGCAGGAGACGGGCGGACGGGTAGCGCCGGAGTAGGTTGCTCAGCAACCGCATATCATTAATGTAGGGGCGACGGACCAACGGGCGTCGTTTGAACGCCGAGCAGCCACCTACATCGGGATGCGGCGCGTCGGCGATCTCTCCGCCGATGCGTCGCTTCAATGCCGGTAGCAGTGAGAGGTCGCATCCGTTCTGGCTGGCATGAATGCGGCACTGGTGCTCTAGAGCAGCATTGACTGTTTAGGGTGGGAAGCACGTGGGAGAGGGGTTTTGATGGGCCAGAGTTGTCAAACGCGGGCGTGACAGTGGTCCAGACGCCCACAAAGCCCCTAGTTTGTCTCCGTCTTACGGGAAAAATATGTCTTAACCGCCGAGTGAACCGATACATGCCCGCATTGGGTGGCACTACACGTTCAAATCGAGCGGTCCAGACGATTGCGGGTGGTTTGAGGGTTAGCATTGGAGATACCCTTAGAGCATCTCTAGCAGACCCCTTAAAACGCTTGAAATTGTAAAATAGCCGCCGGTGTACAGTTTTAGGCGGAAAAGCAACTCGAATAAAACTTGTAAACAACTCCGGCATGTAAAAAAATTAAGGGGCGTGAAAAACATCCTCACACAAACCCGTGAAAATAAGGATTTCGGAGGCAACCCGAGGACGCCCCGTTGGTGGGAGTCCAACTACCATCGGAACTTCATGGCTTGTTCCCGTCCGTCTGTCCCCGGCCGCCCGCCCCAGCCGCTGCACCCATCGGCCATCGGCCTCGGCCACCGTGCCCACCAGCCATCCGCCCATCCACCGCGCCCGCTTGCACCTCTCTCGACGGAGGAGCTATCTAGCTACCTGAATCGATTCTAACGGAGTTGGCTAGCTGAATCGATTCCAACGGAGCTAGCTAGCTAGTTCTAGCTGAATGGATGCGCGGCTAGCTAGCTCGCTATGGTGAACGGAGGAGTCCGGCCGCCGCCTGCGTCCCCCGGCCGCCTTGGCCTCCGCTTGCGCGCCAGTGCCCGCCCCACGTCTTCCTCGTCCGTACGTATGCCGGCAGCCGCCCCGCGTCTTCCACGCCTGTCTGTCCACCGGCGGCCACCCCTCGTCTTCCTCATCTGCCCGTCCATCGATGGTCGCTTTGTCCTACGGTATGTGTCGATTTCAAATTGGCTTGAGTAAGAGGATGACCATAAAAAAGTGGGCTAGTTGTGGGCTTGTCCGATATAATCAAAGAATATGTTTTTTTACGGGTTGTTTATACGTGATCTGTTCGGCCGCCGCTAAAATCGGTCCTTAAAACACATTTTTCTTGGTCCTTGTAATGATTTTAAGGGTCCACGATATAAGGGTTCTGCTAGAGATGCTCTTACAACATATTCTAGGCTGATAAGTTACACGTTCTCGAAATAACCTGAATTTAAGATTCTCTAGTCTCTGGTTCTCCAGCTTATGTTAGGCCAACGAGACTACAACAGCAGAAGAAACACAATTCACTTATACGGTGACCTTGAGCATGTAACTTCCAAAAGTTCAACGCAATAATTCTACAGCCTGTCCAACGCAGCGAGCTGCATCAGCGCATCAGCAAACAAGTAAACTCTCCGTGGTCCACACTCTGTTCATCCTTTGGATGAACTCTTATGCTCTCATCATGAGTTCATCCTCCTCGTCCCCGCGTTTCTCCTCCTCTAATGACGATGCATCAGCAACAATGCATATGTCGTCTCGTCCGCCACTCTTTTCTCGTGGCCATGGCCGATGGGTGGTCGCGTCAACTTCGCCTGTTTCCTCGGAACATTCTTCTGCATGGCCGCAGTCGTTGTCGCCCATGGCAGTGGTAGTGACGGCACCATCATGTCCTCCATTGTTCCATTCTCCTCCTTGTATTTGAGCAGCACGCGATGTCTGAGCTTCAGAACCTCCCATGATGCGCTCCTTGGTGTGCAGCCGCGGCCGCCGGGGAGGAGGACGACAATGATGACATGGGAGAAGCAGAAGGCCATGAACGACGGGCTGGAGGACGCCCAGACCGTCACCAACTCCACCGTGGAGTTTATTACTAACATCTTATTGTGTGTTTCGGAAAGGAGAACTCGATGCTGGGAAAGAAAAATAATTCTGCAATGGATTATGATCACAAATCAAGAGCCTTGTCAAAGATGGATTAATGGTGAACGGTCTTGGCGACTTGACCCTTATATGCCCTGCTGGTGCAATATCTGCCTACCTTATGTTTTGGAGATTGTTGATAGAAACATGTATGGACTGATTTGTTTGCTGGTGCATACAAGGAGAAATAGTTCATACAGAACCAAAGAGAATGTTGTCTTCGGTGTTAAGTTCGAGGAACTTCACCGAAGTATATCTGCGTTGCAGAGAAGAACAAGCTATATCTGATGAAGTTAGATATATGAGAAGTTTGATGTGAAGGAATTATCCCCTCGAACATTTACTGTTGAAGCGAAGCATAGGTTTTGGTATGGTCGTTTGAAGAAATTGACTGCAGTGAATGGAAGTTGAAGACAAAGTGAAGACGTACTATTCATTTTGTTGTTCTTCTTTCATTTATTTGAGTCATAGGACCTCCGTACTATTAATAGGGGTATAAGTTCTCGAAGCTTAGATCCTCTGTGATGCTTAGCCAAAACCTATGAAAGTTGCGAGAGAAATCTCTTTGTGTTCCGAGTAAATACTTGTTAGCAAGAGACTATGATCTTCTTTGCTGTGAGAGATTTGTCTCAGACCGAAGAGTTAGCATCACGTGCTCCACGAGTAATGTTACCATTGTGCTCAAATCCGACCATTGGACTCGTGTCGTTCGGCCATTGGCTGCTATCAATGTTCAATTTGGTATTTTCCCATCAGGGAAGGCTGCGGCTATAAATAGCCACCCGCTCCAACATTGTCCGTTGGCTGCTTCGCTTGAGATTTCTGAGAAGGTTGATTTGAGCAACCCCTCTCCGAGTGATTTGAGTTTAAGATCCACTAAGAGAAAAATCAAGAGCCCAAACTTAGACAGTGGCTTAGCATCATAGTAGTTTTGAGTGAGAGTCTTGTACCTATTACTCTCGAGAGCTACGCACTCTCTAGACGGATAGGTTTTCGCTCGAGTGTTGAAGAGTTGTTGTCTTCACCGAGCTAGATCTTCAGCAACCAAGAGTGATTGTAGTTTGCAAAGGTCGACCGAAGGTTTAGAGAAGATATTTATGCACGTCCTTGTTTTCAGGCCTTTCCAAAGTAGTTCACTGATGATTACCTCTCAAACCACCTGTATGGTCAGGAGGCGAGGAAGGTATTCATACAATACCTACATTTCAATATTGAAGTGTTCCTGAAGAGGACGAAGGATGGACGGTCAATCATCCACAGGCACTGGCATAAAGTTGCAAAGACCTTCAACATCAATGAAGGCTCAATATTCGCCTTTCGCTTCGGCAGTTTTCCAGATGAGATTCATCTGCCTATGTATCGTCTATGATGCTAATTTAGAAAGGTTATAGATGTTGCATGTGAAACTTGGTGCCGATGCAGCTGTGTAATGGGGTAGCTGAGTGCCGAAGCTATATGATGTTGTACTCTAATGTATTTCAATTATGAAATCATGCTTCCTTAATATGAAAATGAAATATATTGCATGTTTAATATGAAATGTCAATTAGATTAATAAATGGATTATTAATAATAGGACAATTAGCCTGCAAATGATTATTAAGAAAACACCAAGGGCGATGACCTCAGGCAACGCACACAACTTCTAGGAATAAACCATGTTGGATCAATGAACAATCACACACGACATCCTCTTGAAAACTGTTTGCGTTAGGCCACCTTGCGCAAACGTTTAACACATAAAAAATGTGTGTGATGGACAGCTTTTGTCACATAGTTTGTTCTATGTCATCGTGTGTGATGCATTCAATAACGCAAATGATAAAATTGTTAATATCGTGTGCAGTGGCAACGCTATCACAAACGATTTAGTGGGTAAAATTGTGTGTGATGCACCTGCGAACGGAAACATTTTTCTTGGAGTGACTGTGTGGGATGTATATACGAACGGAAACATACTTCTTGGATTAACTGTGTGGTATGTACATACTAACGGAAACATATTCCTTGGATTGACTGTGTGGAATGTACAGACGAATGGAAACGTTTAGTCGGGACTGACTGTGTGGGATGTACTTACGACCAGAAATGATTTGGCATGTATAATCGTATTTTTTTAGCACAACTGTACGTATAATCGTATTTGATCGCTCGCCCGTTGCACATGACCTCACTTTGCCAAGCGTGTGTGACCGGAGGGCCTACCCCCGACGGTTTCTGGGTCGTGTGGGAAGGACCCCCCTATCGCAGTCACTCACTTGGCGAGGTTCAAACGTCATCGCTGAAAGGGGTTTAAAACCTTTTGTATAGCACCTCGCTGTACTAGTGATACCCATTAGAGGAAGGAAAAGGTCTCATATAATCAAAGCTCCAAACATCGAATGGTTCAATAACAAGTGAATAATTCATAGGCATTTCCTGACGTCTACTAACATTACCAATTCTTTGACATTCATCACAAGACAAGACATACTTACGAGCATCTTTGAGAAGAGTAGGCCAATAAAAACCAGATTGTAATACCTTGTGTGCAATTCTATCTCCAGCATGGTGTCCTCCATAAGCTTCGAAGTGACAGTTGCGTAGGATTTGTTCCTATTCATGCTCAGGTACACAACGTCTAATAATACCATCCACTCCTTTATAAAGATGTGGGCCATCCCAGAAGTAATGTCTTAAATCATAGAAAAACTTTTTTTCTTTTGTTGGTATGTGAAACCTGGTGGTATAAATTTAGCAACAATGTAATTATCATAATCAGCATACCATGGAGCACTACAAGAAGCATTTATGACAGCTATTTGTTCATCAGGAAAGCTATCATCAATAGGTAGTGGGTCATCAAGAACATTTTCTAACCTAGACAAGCTATCTGCTACGGGGTTCTCAGCTCCCTTTCTATCAATAATATGCAAATCAAATTCTTGTAGCAAGAGAACCCACCTAATGAGTATAGGATTAGCATCTTTCTTTTCCATAAGATATTTAATAGTAGCATGATCGATGTGAACAATTACTTTAGAATCAACAATATAAGATTTGAATTTATCACAAGCAAACACAACTGCTAAAAATTCTTTTTCAGTGGCAGCATAATTTCTTTGAGCACTGTCTAGAGTTTTACTAGCATAATGAATAACATTCAATTTCTTATCAACTCTTTGTCCTAGAACAACACTGATAACCCACAAGTATAGGGGATTGCAACAGTTTTCGAGGGTAGAGTATTCAACCCAAATTTATTGATTCAAAACAAGGGGAGCCAAAGAATATTTGCAAGCATTAGCAGCTGAGTTGTCAATTCAACCACACCTGGAGATTAATTATCTGCATTAAAGTGATCAGTAGCAAAATAGTATGATAGTTTTGATAGTAGTAGCTGTTGGGGAACGTAGTAATTTCAAAAAATTTCCTACGCACACGCAAGATCATGGTGATGCATAGCAACGAGAGGAGAGTGTGATCTACGTACCCTTTGTAGATCGACAACGGAAGCGTTTGGTTGATGTAGTCGTACGTCTTCACGGCCCGACCGATCAAGCACCGAAACTACGGCACCTCCGAGTTTTAGCACACGTTCAGCTCGATGACGATCCCCGGACTCCGATCCAGCAAAGTGTTGGGGAAGAGTTCCGTCAGCACGACAGCGTGATGACGATCTTGATGTACTACTGCTGCAGGGCTTCGCCTAAGCACCGCTACAATATTATCAAGGACTATGGTGGCTGGGGGCGCCGCACGCGGCTAAGAATAAGATCACGTGGATCAACTTGTGTTCATGGGGTGCCCCTTGCCTCAGTATATAAAGGATGGAGGAGGAGGAGGCCAGCCAAGGCTAGGTGCGGCCAAGATGTGGAGTCCTACTAGGACTCCAAGTCCTAGTAGGAGTCCACCAAGAGGGGACGAAGGGAGAAGGAAGTGGAGGAGAAGGAGAGGTGGCCGGCCCCCTTTTCCCTAGTCCAATTCGGACTAGAGGGGAGGGGGGGGGCACAGAAGCCCCTTGGCCCTTTCTCCTCTTCCCACTAAAGCCCATCAAGGCCCATTGCTTCTCCCGTAACTACCCGGTACTCCGAAAAATACCGGAATCACTCGGAACCTTTCTGATGTCCGAATATAGTCGTCCAATATATCAATCTTTACGTCTCGACCATTTCGAGACTCCTCGTCATGTCCCCGATCTCATCCGGGACTCCGAACTCCTTCGGTACATCAAAACTCATAAACTCATAATATAACTGTCATCGAAACCTTAAGCATGCAGACCCTACGGGTTCGAGAACAATGTAGACATGACCGAGACACGTCTCCAGTCAATAACCAATAGCGGGACCTGGATGCCCATATTGGCTCCTACATATTCTACGAAGATCTTTATCGGTCAGACCGCATAACAACATACGTTGTTCCCTTTGTCATCGGTATGTTACTTGCCCGAGATTCGATCGTCGGTATTCCAATACCTAGTTCAATCTCGTTACCGGCAAGTCTCTTTACTCGTTCTGTAATACATCATCTCACAACTAACTCATTAGTTGCAATGCTTGCAAGGCTTATGTGATGTGCATTACCGAGAGGGCCCAGAGATACCTCTCCGACAATCGGAGTGACAAATCCTAATCTCGAAATACGCCAACCCAACATGTACCTTTGGAGACACCTGTAGAGCTCCTTTATAATCACCCAGTTATGTTGTGACGTTTGGTAGCACACAAAGTGTTCCTCCGGCAAACGGGAGTTGCATAATCTCATAGTCATAGGAACATGTATAAGTCATGAAGAAAGCAATAGCAACATACTAAACGATCGGGTGCTAAGCTAATGGAATGGGTCATGTCAATCACATCATTCTCCTAATGATGTGATCTCGTTAATCAAATAACAACTCTTTTGTTTATGGTTAGGAAACATAACCATCTTCGATTAACGAGCTAGTCAAGTAGAGGCATACTAGTGACACTTTGTTTGTCTATGTATTCACACAAGTATTATGTTTCCGGTTAATACAATTCTAGCATGAATAATAAACATTTATCATGATATAAGAAATAAATAATAACTTTATTATTGCCTCTAGGGCATATTTCCTTCAGTAGCAACAACAATAGTAACAGTGATAGTGATAGCAATGACTTTGTAACAAGTGTAACAGTAATGATAGAAGTGGTAACTTAGCAAGAACAATATGAGAGAAATTCGTAGGCATTGGATCGGTGAATTCGTTGGATGATATTCATCATATAACAGTCATAACCTAGGGCGATACGACACTAGCTCCAGTTCATAGATATAATGTAGGCATGTACTCCGTAAATAGCCATTCATGCTTATGGAAAGAACTAGCATGACATCTTTTGTCCTACCCTCCCGTCGCAGCGGGGTCATATTGGAAACTAAGGGATATTAAGGCCTCATTTTAATAGAAAACCAGAACAAAGCATTAACACATAGTGAATACATGAACTCCTCAAATTACAGTCATCACCGGAAAGTATCCCAACTTATGTCACTCCTGGGTTTACGGATCATAACACGTAATAGGTGACTATAACTTGCAAGATTCGATCTACAACATAGATATAATGGTGATAACATAAACGGTTCAGATCTGAAATCATGGCATCCGGGCCCAAAGTGACAAGCATTAAGCATGGCAAAGTCATAGCAACATCAATCCTCGAACATAATGGACACTAGGGATCAAGCCCTAATAAAACTAACTCGATTACATGATGAATCTCATCCAACTCCTCACCGATCAACGAGCCTACGAAGGAATTACTCACTCTTGGCGGGAAGCATCATGGAATTAGCGATGGAGAAGGGTTGGTGATGACGAAGATCGAAGATCCTCTTCTCCAGAGCCCCAAATGGACTCCGGATCTGGACTCCCGATGAAGAACATGAGGTGGTGGCGGCTCCGTCTCGTGAAACGCGATGATTTTTTCTCCCTAATTTTTTTCTCCGAAAATGTTATTTTATAGTATGAGGGTTGAGGTCTGCGGGCCACCAGGTGGGGACAACCCACCTGGGCGCGCCACGAGGGGGGCGCGCCCTGGTGGGTTGTGCCTACCCAGGTGCCCCCTTCGGTGATTCTTGGCTCCAGAAATTCTCTTTTGATTGTATAAAAAGTCCTCGCAAAGTTTTGCTCCAATCCGAGAACTTTTATTTCTGCACAAAAACAACACCATGATAGTTCTGCTGAAAACAGTGCCAGTCCAGGTTAGTTTCATTCAAATCGTGCAAATTAGAGTCCAAAACAAGAGGAAAAGCGTTAGGAAAAGTAGATACGACGGAGACGTATCAGCTCCCCCAAGCTTAAACCTTTGCTTGTCCTCAAGCAATTCAGTTCATAAACTGTAAGTGAAAAAGAAAAACTTTTACAAACTCTTTTGCTCTTGTTTACATAAATAAGCTTAGGTAGCACCCAGGTTTTCAGCAAAGATTATAACTAACCATGTCGACAATAACTTTTAAAATTATATTAACTCATATAAATAACATAATCAACTAGCGAGCAATAATAAAATATCTCAAATGACAACACTTTGTCAAATCAACCATGATATAATACAACTATAGTGGCATCTCGCTAGCTGTTTATGAGACTGCAAAACATAAATGCAGAGCACCTCCAAAGTTCAAGTAGCGACTAAACATTGTAATTCATGGTAGAAAAGATCAAGTCATGATGCACCCAACATTAGCTATACACAATGCATGAGGATGACAATAGTTCTCTCAGGATCTGGTGCTTATTTGAGAAGGTGATGACACAACATAAAAGTAAATAGATAGTCCCTTCGCAGAGGGAAGCACTGATTTGCAGCGGTGCGAGAGCTCAAGTTTTTAAGACAGAGGTAAATAAAATTTTGAGAAATGCACCCTTCTTGTTTACTTCACGACCATTAGTTATTGGTATCTTCCATGCTAAACACATTAGTGGCGGTTCCCAAATGATAAAAGTAAAGGTTTACTCCCCCTCCACCAACAAACACACTCCACGGCTGGTCCGAATCCACAAGTACCGTCCATACCAACAACAATCCTGGGGGAGTTTTGTTTAATTATTTGCAATTAGAGTTTGAGACTATGAATCCCTATTACCGCCCCTCTCGTGCAAGGACGAGTGAATAAACACTCATTATGAGAATAACCCTCTTAGCATGGAAGATACTGACTACCTCCTGTCACTCTCTATGAACAATCCAGACACACAAAAAGGATATTTATTTGAAGTTTTTAGAGGTGGCACATGCAAATTTACTTAGAACGGCAGGGTAATACCGCATATAGGTAGATATGGTGGCCTCATCTAGAATAACTTGGGTTTCAGGATTTTTGATGCACAAGCAGTATTCCCGCTTAGTACAGGTGAAGGCTAGCAAATAGGTTGAGAAGCGTCCAGCTAGAGAGCAAAAATGGTCATGAACATGCATTATGCATAAGTAACATTGGATACTAGCATGAGTAGGATATGAGTACCATGAACATAAATATCATAGTGGCTATGTTGGTTTTGATTCAATTACATGCATGAACATGTGCCAAGTCAAGCCACTCAAACATTCATAGGAGGATACCATATCATCATACTACATCACAATCATTTTAACGCAATGTTGACATCCAAGATAAATCATTATCCACTCCTAGCTACTTAAGCATGGCATGAGAAACTATAATCTCTAATGGTCATTGCAAACATGTTTGATCATATACACTACAAAAAATACACTTCCGTGATGATATGTGTTGGTCACATTAGGTCACGTTTTCTATCATGCATGTACATCCATGACGATTTTATGACAGAATCAAGATAGTCATACCTGTGCTGTCGTAGAAGTGTTCCATGACATTACCAAAATTATCATCACGGAAGTGTCCACTTCCATGACGATAAATGGCACGTCATGGAAGTGCTTTCGTCAAGGGTAACCGACACATGGCATCCACCGTAACGGGTCACCGTTAAGCTATCAAGACCGGTTTTGGATCCAATAACCCGTTAATAGCCCGGACCAATGGGGATTTTCCATGTGTAAAATTCTCAATGGCCAGAGGAACCACGTGTCGGCTCACCGTTGGGACAGATGTCATCCACTCATTGGACAGGAGGCGCCTATGATACATCGACACAAGGCATGGCCCAACAGAGGCCCATTCCGGTGAAAAGGCCGGCTCGTTTGACTTGGTCAAAAGGTAGCGGGCCGGCCCATAGAAAGCCTGTTAACGGCCTATTCACATATAGCCCATTTACGGCCCGCTAACTCATGGCCTGTTACGGCCTATCCGACTTAAGCCCAGTAGCTTCATCTGGGCTGTCCAATATGATTCCAGCCCGTTGTAACTTCCGGCCCATGTATGGCCCATGACGTCTTTCGACCCATATGAGGCCCTTTGTAACTCTTGGCCCATTAACGGCTCGTGGTGAAACTGGCCCGTAATGAACAGTGTACCGCTTTATACCCATTAACGGCCCCAACCCGTGTTATCTTTCGGCTTTCTCAGCGCCCATATATTCTTGGGCTCATTTCCAGCATTTGGTTACTTACGGCCCATTACCGGCCTTTTCTGCTTATGGGCCAAATTCAGCCCCTGGCTATAGTCGGCCCGTTTGTGTCCCGTTAATCCTTTGGTTCGTTTTCATAGCGTCATCAAATACGACTGATTAACGATGACCCGTTATGGTCGGCCCATGAATGGGCGATTCCAACTCTAGCCCATTTATGGCCCATAATGTGGTATGTTATTGGCCCATGTTTGGCCAATCGATCATATGGCCTGTAGAAGGCCCATTGATGCTACGGCCCGTAGAAGGCCCATTGATGCTACGGCCCGTAGAAGGCCCATTGTTTCTATGGCCCGTAGGAGGCCCATGGTCACTACAATAAATATCTAGCTCATGGTTATTGTGGCCTAGTTTTGGAAAATAGGTTATTGCGGCCACTAGCAAACCGCGGAAAAAGAACTACACTGACTACAAGCAAACAAGACAACAAGGAAATAAATAAGCAAGCAACTTACGCTATGCTATCATGGCTATTACACATATTACATCCATCGGGCATCAAAGTTCGTCACCAGTGCAAATATAGGGAGCAAAGCAACATATCACATACACTGGTTGTCAAAGTTGGAGACCAGTGCAAATAAACGCCGCAGCAAAACAAGTCCAGAACTAAAACCACTTCAGAATAGCTCAAGAAACAATATCCTGGGTACCCATAATGCTCGCAAGGTGGTTAGCAAGCTTATTAACTTTCTCTTGTTTGGCGCTTAAATCCTCCCGCGCTTGCTATTGCACCAAAAAGTATGCATCTGAATTCTGCATGGACTTCCTCAGTCCTTCGGCTTCGTGTCGCAGCACATCTGATCGATGTCTTTCAACTTAAAGTTGAGACTCAAGAAGACAAACTGATTCAGGCAGCGCATTCGAAGAGCTTGTGCCAGCAGTAGTGGCCAGTAACTCGAACACTACATCAAGACAAGACTTTTGGGTTTTCTCATTGCCGTCAAGATAGTTTTTATCAGCTTTCTTGGAGACCAACATGGATGTCTCACTATCTTGAACCTTATCTGCATTACTTCCTTTACCATTGCATAATGGGGTACTCTTCTCCAATATTTTGTCTGCATTCTAAAAGATAAACAAGCAGGCACATCACAGGTTTACCATGTTGTATATGAAACTCATTTTGGTAAATCAATTCAGTAGTAAAGTGGAGAGGATAACAACATGAAAAAAATATCTATGTACCATGGTCACTATATGGTCTATACCATTCTAGTTTTTGTTGCCAAATCAAGATAGAGACACAGTTCAAATAATATTTGTTTAAGACAAAGCAGAATAGACAGAATATAAGTGTGGGAAACTACAGAGCAATAACAACACTTGTAACATGCATGACATGAGAACGTAACTGCTTATTCAATTGAAACTGAAATCAACATAGAGCAAGTTACAACAACAAACCAGTTAAAGAAACAAGTTTAAAACATACCTATTGCGCCATTGGAGTTTCAATTCCATCCTTCAAATTTGAAAATAGTTGGTATGAGTAAATACAGTGATGCAAGAGAAAAGGAGTATGAACCATGGCTACAGAACCTGACCTGAGAACAATTCTTCCTCTCCTTTAAGCATTGAGTTGGGATTCGGAGTGGTGGTCCTCGTGCTTTGGGCACTGCAGTTCCCTTACTAACTGCTCATGTTTGGTTGCTCTATGGTGGAGATAGTGCTGCATCAACTCGAACTGGGTTACTATCTGCTGGGGTTGAGATTAGAACGGGTGTAGCTGGTTCTCTGTCCAACTAGGTATGGTTACAACCTGTCAGAGTCTGGGTTATGTGTGGTGGGGTTGGTTCTTGGGCAAGTACAACCGTGGTTCTATCTGCATCGACTGGTAGTACTATCTTTTCTGAAGACCGTGTTGTTACTCCCTTAGATACTGCCATCACCCTCTCCAATTCAAATGGCTGATAAACAAGAAAAGTAATTGAATGTACATACATTATATGATAGACATATTCAATGGATAGTGGGGAATAAAAAAGGGCATGAAATAATTCACATTTATGTTGTCTAACCAAACAGGATAGCATGACACAATTTCACATATATGATGCCTAACTAAAAAGGATGGAAAGACATAGTTCAAAATATGAGGACTATGTAAACAGGATGACATGATATAACTATATAATGTATTTATTAAATAGGTTGGCATGTCATAATTCACATACATGCTGCCTACAGAAACATGATACCATGATATAATTCATGGATAGAATGACATAATTCAAAATACGATGACCGTAAACACTAAACAAGATGAGATGATATAACTATATGATGTCTTTATTAAATGGGTTGGCATGCCATAATTCAGATATATGATGTCTATGTAAACATGATGGCATGATATAATTCAAATATATGATTTATATACTAAGCAAGTAAGGAGATGGCAATCGCATATATGATGTAAAAACTAAGCAATGCAAGACAACATGCATGACATGAGTAATATAACCCTGCCAAGTTTGAGCATAGACCTCAGGGGGGAAATAGGACTGGTCATGTGTCTCTGAATCCTCCTCTAAGGAGCTATCCGTAACCAGCGAGATATACGCTTCGTCAGATAGCATAGTCTGCTTTGAAGACCTCGTTTTCACTCCAGAATTTTTCATCATCGTGTCAAATGGCTGATGCACACGAAGAGTAGTTGAATGTACAAACATTGTTGACAAATGTAATATGTAATAAAAAAGGATGGCATGATATAATTCACATATAAGATGACTGGCTAAGCAGGATGGCATTCCAAAATTCACATATATGATGCCTGGCTAAACAAGATGGCGTTGCATAATTCACATATACAATAAAGAAACTAAACAGATGGCATTCACACAAAGCATGTCTAAACTAAGCAGATGACATATTTGATGTATAAAGTAAGCAATGCAAGGCACCATATGCATGATATTACCAACATTAGCATGCCAAGTTAGAGCAAAGACCTCAGGGGGTAAATAGGAGTGGTCTTCTTCTGAATCCTCCTCAAAACAATTATCTTCCTCTTGATTACAATCCGAAATGGGTGGAGGGGGGGGGCTGCCTTTGCGCCCACCATGGAGTGATGCCTGCAAGAAATTTTATTGCCACGCAAGGCTCGTCTCTTTTGCTCTACATGTTCAGTCCCATTTGTGTACAATAACTAACATGCATAGGAATAAAACATAGTGAGATTATGTAAGGAGTGCATGCAAAAATTCAGAGTGATGGTATCAATCTGTGGATAGACCCAAAACCAATGATAGCAGGCAGATAATGGCTCCAGTTAAAAAATACAGATAATGGCTTCGTTACTGTTTGTTTCCCACCCAACATGAAACTCATAGTAGACACCAGAGATTAACCAGATAGTAGATAGATACTATTGATTGCGGCCCTGATATGTACCACACAACCATTTAAAAACTCAAGTTTGAGCATTAGTTTGGAGCTGACTCAGAGTCTAATCGGTGAACATGACAATAAAGTAGCATGTAATATTAAGCGATGCATAACGTAAGCATAACCGAAAGAGTGCGACCTCTCTTGCGGACCCGTGTAGTCCTCGAGGTCATCTGCTCGGTTGATGATGGTAATGCAGTTGTGGTGGCTGCCGGCGGTGGGGAAGAAGATCTGAGGCGGCGAAAGACAGTCTGGAGGCCAGATCCCTGCTGTGGTGGACCCTTCTGTCATTGGAGCAGCTGAGCTGGGGTGGACGACGGCGCAACAGGAGTGGGACAAACCACACAAGGTTTTCTTTGACAACTATCTGTAAGAGAAGTAATTTTGTAAGGGCTCGTTTGAATTGGAGGATTCTAAAAACACAGGGATAGGAAATACACAATAATAGGATAGGAATGCATGTGGAAAACAAAGAATTTAAAAACACAGGATTTCTGCCAATCTGGGTGTTTGGTTCACAAGAATTGGAAGATCATAGGATGCAAAGAAGCATGGTGAGATTAAGTCAAACCACAAGAAAATGTACGGTTATAATGCTATTATGCTACTATCTCTTAGTCTTGTGCTTCATGAATAGGAATTTGAAAAGGAGGACAAGTGGATATTAAAATTTCTACGGTTTTTCTTTCAAGGAGACACTAAAAGAACAAATCCTACAGTTTTCCTTTGCTCCATTCCTTTGAACCAAATGCATGGATAGTAGTATCATAGGAAAATTTCCGATTCCTATGTTCCTCCTTCACTTTTCCTTTCAAGCACTGGCGATTCTAGCAGGCAGGCTTGAGCAGGGAAAAGCCTACACTAAAAAATTGTTTTTGTGCTACTTCTACTACTTTGGACCCAGGCCACTGCCCTACTAGCTCAACTCCTAGGCCATCTACAAATGCACAGCTCAAACACACAGAGATAAATAATGATGGTGTTCAAGAGAGTCCATCACGGATAGCTAAGTTGCCTGGTACCTCACTGCTTGTCATATAGTAGGAGAAACTAATCGTATTTCATGTTACTACCTATGCTTAGTGGACAATATATATATATATAACATGTAGAGTAAAAAAGAGATGCAACAAGTGTACAACCTCTTTGGCGAAGCCATTTCGATCTCAGCGTGATTGGGTTGGTCGATGAGGATGCTCCGGCTGATTTGGTTGTTAGAGGAGGGGAAGAAGATCTTAGGCGTCTAGAGATGGAGCCCGGGGTACTTCTACGCTGTGATGGAGGGTTTCATCGTTGGAGCAGCTCCGATGAGTTGTACGACGGTGAGGCTGAAGCAGGACAAGAGAGACAACGTTAACCTGAGTGGAATTCTAATAACATCTCCAATAGATGACATAAAATACATAACCACAAAGTGCTAGATGTAAAATACATCAGCCGCTTATCTCTGAACTTAACTGTCAAAAATGAATTTAACTGTCGAAACTGAATTTAACTGTCGAAACCGAAGTTTGCTGTCAAAAGTGAATTTTACTGTCGAAACTGAACGCACTAGTAGCAGAAAAGTAGTAGCAGCAGTAGCGCTCGGAGCAGCTGGTCGTTGATGACTCACAAGTATAGGGGATCTATCGTAGTCCTTTCGATAAGTAAGAGTGTCGAACACAACGAGGAGCAGAAGGAGATGATAAGCGGTTTCCAGCAAGGTATTCTCTGCAAGTACTTAAATAAGTGGTAACAAATAGTTTGTAATGATCAACAAGTAACAACAGTAAATAAAGTGCAGCAAGTTGGCCCAATCCTTTTTGTAGCAAAGGACAAGCCTGTACAAACTCTTATATAGAGAAAAGCGCTCCCGAGGACACATGGGAATATCGTCAAGCTAGTTTTCATCACGCTCATATGATTCATGTTCGGTACTTTGATAATTTGGTATGTGGGTGGACCGGTGCTTGGGTGCTGCCCTTACTTGGACAAGCATCCCACTTATGATTAACCTCTATTGCAAGCATCCGCAACTACAACAAAAGTATTAAGGTAAACCTAACCATAGCATGAAACATATGGATCCAAATCAGCCCCTTACGAAGCAACGCATAAACTAGGGTTTAAGCTTCTGTCACTCCAGCAACCCATCATCTACTTATTACTTCCCAATGCCTTCCTCTAGGCCCAAATAATGGTGAAGTGTCATGTAGTCGACGTTCACATAACACCACTAGAGGAGAGACAACATACATCTCATCAAAATATCGAACGAATACCAAATTCACATGACTACTAATAGCAAGACTTCTCCCATGTCCTCAGGAACAAACGTAACTACTCACAAAGCATAAACATGTTCATAATCAGAGGGGTATTAATATGCATATAGGATCTGAACATATGATCTTCCACCAATTAAACCAACTAGCATCAACTACAAGGAGTAATTAACACTACTAGCAACCTACTAGCACCAATCCCGGACCTGGGGACAAGAATTGGATACAAGAGATGAACTAGGGTTTTGAGATGAGATGGTGCTGATGATGATGTTGATGGAGATTGCCCTCTCCCAATGAGAGGAGCGTTGGTGATGACGATGGCGATGATTTCCCCCTCCGGGAGGGAAGTTTCCCCGGCAGAACAGCTCTGTCAGAGCCCTAGATTGGTTCCGCCAAGGTTCCGCTTCGTGGCGGCGGAGTTTCGTCCGGGAAGATGGCTTATTATTTTTTCCCATCGAAAGACTTCATATAGCAGAAGATGGTCACCGGAGGGCCACCAGGGGGCCCACGAGGTAGGGGGCGCGCCCCCACCCTCGTGGGCAGGGTGTGGCCCCCCGGTGAAGTTCTTGCTCTCAGTATTTTTTATATATTTGGAAAACATCTTCCATGGAGTTTCAGGACTTTTAGAGCTGTGCAGAATAGGTCTCTAATATTTGCTCCTTTTCCAGCCCAGAATCCCAGCTGCCGGCATTCTCCCTCTTTATGTAAACCTTGTAAAAATAAGAGAGAATAGGCATAAGTATTGTGACATAATGTGTAATAACAGCCCATAATGCAATAAATATCGATATAAAAGCATGATGCAAAATGGACGTATCAACTCCCCCAAGCTTAGACCTCGCTTGTCCTCAAGCGAAAAGCCGAAATCGAGAAATATGTCCACATGTTTAGAGATAGAGGTGTCGATAAAAATAAAATACGGACATGAGGGCATCATGATCATTCTTAGAACAACAACTTATATAATTCTTTTCATATGATTTCTTATGCTAGAGTAATAATTCAATCACCATCTCAAGTATGAATAGTAAACTTCATTGAAAACTAACAAACTATAATCTTAGTCATTGGAGCAATTGCAATTTATCATAACATAGGAAAGAGTCAATATATAAGAGCTTTTCAGCAAGTCCACATACTCAACTATCATATAGTCTTTCACAATTGCTGACACTTACGCAATACTTATGGGTATGGAGTTTTAATCGGACACAGAGAAAGATAGGGGCTTATAGTTTTGCCTCCCAAGGTTTTACCTCAAGGGTAATGTCAATAGTAATAGTTCATGAAAACTCACATCCAATTAGCCATATATACCAGGATCTTTCCAACATACTGTGCTTGCCAAAGGATAAAATGTAAAAAGGAAGGGTGAAGATCACCATGACTCTTATGCAAAGTAGGAGATAAAAGAAATAGATAGGCCCTTCGCAGAGGGAACCAGAGGTTTTCATGCGCTTTTATGGTTGGATGCACAAAATCTTAATGCGAAAGAACGTCACTTTATATTGCCACTTGTGATATGGACCTTTATTATCAAGTCTGTCGCTTTTATTTCTTCCATATCACACGATCGTATAAAACTTATTTTCTCCCACACTAATAAGTCATACATATTTAGAGAGCAATTTTTATTTCTTGCACCGATGACAACTTACTTGGAGGATCTTACTCAATCCATTGGTAGGTATGGTGGACTCTCATGGCAAAACTGGTTTAAGGGTATTTGGAAGCACAAGTAGTATCTCTACTTGGTGCAATGAATTTGGCTAGCATGAGGGGGAAAGGCAAGCTCAACCATGTTGGATGATCCATGAAAATACAATTTATCTCAGTTGTAAGAAAACATAACCCATTACTTTGTCTTCCTTGTCCTAACATCAACTCTTTTAGCATGTCATATTTTAATGAGTGCTCACAATCATAAAAGATGTCCAAGATAGTATATCTATATGTGAAGACCTCTCTTTCTTTATTACTTCCTATTAATTGCAACGATGACCAAAACTATGTTTCTCAACCCTCAACAACTTTTATTCATCATACTTTTTCTATGTGAGCTCATTACTCTCCATAAGGCTCACATGATCTCTTTGTTTCTTTTTATTTATTTCTCTTTTCTTTTATTTCTTTAGGATCATGGCAAAATAATCAAGCCCTTGACTCAACACTAATCTTTATTATATAGCTCACGGACTCGATTACATAGAAGTATAATAAAGCAAAACTCGCAACTAGATCATACTAAGAACTTTTATTCTACTGGATCAAAATATTACCAAAAGGATCAAACTAAGAAAAACGATAAAGATAAAAGTGATGGTGATACGGTACTGGGGCACTCCCCCAAGCTTGGCAGTTGCCAAGTGGAGTGCCCATACCCAGATGATTATGTCTCTCTTTTCGTGGGTGGTGATGTGATGTTCTTGGCGATGATGCCCCTCAGGATACAATTCTCCTCCTCGAGCTTATTGACTTGCTGCTTGAGGTCCATTATTTCCTTTCAGAGTTTTCCTGTAACAGCCAAAGCTCCCTGCACCCAAGGGTGCTGCATAGCTGCGGGAGAACCAGTGACACTCTTTTTTCATATTCTTATAAGAAAGAAATCTAACATTGGAAGGGATAACCGAGTTTGGAATAGCCAAGCTCTGCAGTTCTCCCATTGTGAATCCAGCTCGGAAGCGGGAAGTGACTTCTTGATCCTCCTCCATGGCATCTATCCTCTTCAATTCGGCCTCCATCTCTTCCTCCGTTGCTGGCCCAAAGAGGTCAACATTGTTGTTTGTCATTGATCTCGGTGCCGTATGAGACACCCGGCTCTCCCCAACTGACTCTTGCGAAGATATCCTGCTCTAATCTGTAGTAGCAACAGCTCGAAACACAAACATGAGATTTTTGCGTGATACGGGAGTCAAAACCCCCGGGAGATTATATAATGAATTTTTACTGACCAAAATACGTATCGTGTACGAAAACGGAGTCCGGAGAGCACACGAGGTGCCCACGAGGTAGGGGGCGCACCCAGTAGGGTAGGGCGCGCACTCCACCCTCGTGGAGGCCTCGTGTCCTTTCCAGACTGCTTCTTATTTTTCTATTTTTCTAAATATTCCAAAACGGAGAAATATTGCCTTAAAGAACTGTTTTGGAGTCGGTTTACTTACCGTACCACATACCTATTCCTTTTCGGAGTCTGAAACGTTCCGGAAAGTGTCCCTTATGTATTCCTTCGGGGTTACGGTTTCAATAACATTGGTTTCAACATTTATGGGATTACCTGAGATATAGTGTTTGATTCTTTGACCGTTCACCACCTTCGTATTTGTGCCTTCGAAGTTGTTGATTTTTATGGCACCGGAATGATAGACCTCCTCGATAACGTAAGGGCCTTCCCATTTAGAGAGAAGTTTTCCTGCAAAAAATCTTAAATGAGAGTTGTATAGCAATACATAATCACCTACATTAAACTCACGCTTTTGTATCCTTTTGTCATGTCATCTTTTAACTTTTTCTTTAAACAACTTGGCATTTTCGTAGGCTTGGGTTCTCCATTCATCAAGTGAGATAATATCAAATAACCTCTTCTCACCAGCAAGTTTAAAATCATAATTGAGTTCTTTAATAGCCCAATAAGCCTTGTGTTCTAGTTCGAGAGGTAAGTGACATGCTTTTCCATAAACCATTTTATATGGAGACATACCCATAGGATTTTTATATGCAGTTCTATAGGCCCATAATGCATCATCAAGTTTCTTGGACCAATTCTTTCTAGACCTATTGACAATCTTTCGCGAAATTAATTTGAGTTCTCTATTACTCAATTCTACTTGACCACTAGACTGAGGGTGATAAGGAGATGCAATTCTATGATTAACATCATATTTAGCAAGCATTTTACGGAAAGCACCATGAATAAAATGTGAACCACCATCAGTCATTAAATATCTAGGGACTCCAAATCTTGGAAAAATAACTTCTTTAAGCATTTTAATAGAAGTGTTATGATCAGCACTACTAGTTGGAATAGCTTCTACCCACTTAGTAACGTAATCAACAGCAACTAAATATGTGTATATCCATTAGAGGAAGGAAAGGGTCCCATATAGTCAAAGCCCCAAACATCAAATGGTTCAATAACAAGTGAATAATTCATGGGCATTTCTTGGCATCTACTAATATTACCAATTCTTTGACATTCATCACAAGATAAGACAAACTTACGGGCATCCTTGAAGAGAGTAGGCCAATAAAAACCAGATTGCAATACATTATGTGCAGTTCTATCTCCAGCATGGTGTCCTCCATAAGCTTCGGAGTGACACTTGCGTAGGATCTGTTCCTGTTCATGCTCAGGTACACAACGTCTAATAACACCATCTACTCCTTCTTTATAAAGATGTGGGTCATCCCAAAAGTAATGCCTCAAGTCATAGAAGAACTTTTTATTTTGCTGGTATGTGAAACTAGGTGGTATAAACTTAGCAACAATGTAATTAGCATAAGCAGCATACCATGGAGCAGTATGAGAAGCATTTATGACATTTAATTGCTCATCAGGAAAGCTATCATCAATAGGTAGTGGGTCATCAAGCACATTTTCTAACCTAGACAAGTTGTCTGCAACGGGGTTCTCAGCTCCCTTTCTATCAACAATATGCAAATCAAATTCTTGTAGGAAGAGAACCCATCTAATAAGTCTAGGTTTGGCATCTTTCTTTTTCATCAGAATTTAATAGCAGCATGATCAGTGTGAATAGTTACTTTAGAATCAACAATATAAGGTCTGAATTTATCACAAGCAAATACAACCGCTAAGAATTCCTTTTCAGTAGTAGCATAATTTCTTTGAGCATTGTCTAGGGTTTTACTAGCATATTGAATAACATTTAATTTCTTATCAACTCTTTGTCCTAGAACAGCACCTACAACATAATCACTAGCATCACACATAATTTCAAACAGTAAATTCCAATCAGGTGGCTAAACAATAGGTGCAGAGATCAATGCTTTCTTAAGTATTTCAAATGCTTCTACACAATCATCATCAAAGACAAATGGTATATCTTTTTGTAATAAATTAGTTAGAGGCCGAGAGATTTTTGAGAAGTCCTTAATAAACCTCCTATAAAAACCGGCATGACCAAGAGAACTTCTTATACCTTTGATGTCCTTAGGACATGGCATCTTCTCAATAGCATCAAATTTGGCTTTATCAACTTCAATACCTCTTTTCGAAACTTTATGCCCCAAGACAATACCTTCATTAACCATAAAGTGGCACTTTTCCCAATTCAAGACAAGATTAGTTTCTTCACATCTCTGCAAAACTCGATCAAGGTTGCTCAAGCAATCATCAAAAGAAGATCCATAGACGGAAAAGTTGTCCATAAAAACCTCACAAATCTTTTCACAAAAGTCAGAGAATATAGCCATCATGCATCTTTGAAAGGTAGCAGGTGCATTACATAGACCAAAAGGCATACGTCTATAAGCAAAAGTACCAAAAGGGCATGTAAAAGTAGTCTTTGATTGATCTTTGGCTGACACAGGTATTTGAGAGAAACCAGAATAACCATCTAGAAAGTAAAAATGTGTATGTTTAGATAATATTTCTAGCATTTGATCGATAAAAGGTAAGGGGTAATGATCCTTTTTAGTAGCCTTATTTATTTTGCGGAAATCAATTACCATCCTATAACCTGTAATAATTCTTTGAGGGGTCAATTCATATTTATCATTAGGAACAACAGTAATACCTCCCTTCTTAGGGACACAATGGACAGGGCTTAGCCACTGACTATCAGCAACGGGATAGATTATACCTGCCTCAAGGAGCTTTAGTATTTCCTTTCTTACCACTTCTTTCATTTTAGGATTCAGCCGGCGTTGATGATCATGAACTGGTTTAGCGTCTTCTTCCAAATTAATTTTATGTTGACATAGAGTGGGACTAATGCCCTTGAGATCATCAAGAGTATACCCAATAGCATCACGGTGCTTCTTTAGAGTTTTCAATAATCTCTCTTCCTCATGCTCTGAAAGGTTAGCACTAATAATAACAGGATATATCTTTTTCTCATCAAGATAAGCATATTTAAGAGTATCAGGTAACTATTTAAGCTCAAACACGGGATCACCCTTGGGTGGAGGAGGATCCCCTAGGATTTCAACAGGCAAATTGTTTTTCAGAATAGGTTCCTGTTTAAAGAATACTTCATCAAATTCCCTTCTTTCATTAACAAACATGTCATTTTCATGGTCTAGCAAATATTGTTCTAAAGGATCACTAGGAGGTACGGCAATATAAGCACGACCAATAATTTCATCCTTACTAGGTAATTCTTCTTCACGGTGTTGTCTACTAAATTTAGAGAAATTAAATTCATGAGTCATATTATCTAAACCGATAGTAACAACATCTCTTTTGCAATCTATGGTAGCATTAACAGTGTTCAAGAAGGGTCTACCAAATATAATGGGACAAAAGCTATCTTGTGGGGAACCAAGAACAAGAAAATCAGCAGGATATTTAGTTTTCCCACACAAGACTTCAACATCTCTAACAATTCCCATTGGTGAAATAGTATCTCTATTGGCAAGTTTAATTGTGACATCAATATCTTCCATCTCAGCAGGTGCAATATCATGCATAACTTCTTTGTATAAGGAATAAGGTATTGCACTAGAAATAGAACCCATATCACATAAGCCATGATAACAATGATCTCCTATTTTAACCGAAATAACATGCATGCCTACCACAGGTCTAGGTTTATCTTTAGCACAAGGTTTAGCAATTCTAGCAGTTTCATCACAGAAATAAATAACATGCCCATCAATATTATCAGACAAGAGATCTTTAACAATAGCAATATTAGGTTCAACTTTAACTTGCTCAGGAGGTGTATATGTTTTAATATTGCTTTTACGAACTACAGTTGAAGCTTTAGCATGATCCTTTATCCTAACTGGGAAAGGTGGTTTCTCAACATAAGAAGTAGGAACAATAGGATCATTATAAGTGAAAATCTTTTCTTCAACTTTAATAGGTGCAGCTACTTTTACTTCTATGCGAGGATGATATTTAAACCACTTCTCCTTGGGGAGATCAACATAAGTAGCAAAAGATTCACAGAAAGAAGCTACTATCTCAGAGTCAAGTCCATATTTAGTGCTAAATTTACGAAAATATCGGTATCCATAAAATATTTAACACAATCAAAACTAGGTGTTATACCTGACTCCTTACCTTTGTCGAGGTCCCAATCTTCAGAGTTGCATTTAATTCTTTCCAATAAATCCCATTTGAATTCAATAGTCTTCATCATGAAAGAGCCAGCATAAGAAGTATCAAGCACGATGCGATTGTTATTAGAAAGCCGAGCATAGAAATTTTGAATAATCATTTTTCTCGAGAGCTCATGATTGGGGCATGAATCTAACATTGATTTAAGCCTCCCCCAAGCTTGAGCGATGCTTTCTCCTTCGCGAGGCCAAAAATTATATATGTAATTGCGATCACGATGAACAAGATGCATAGGATAAAACTTCTGATGAAATTCCAATTTCAATCATTTGTAATTCCAAGACCCCATATCATCACATAGCCTATACCATGTCGATACGTCTCCCTTCAAAGATAAAGGGAAGACCTTCTTCTTAACAACATCTCCGGGTACACCTGCAAGCTTAAATAATCCACAAACTTCATCCACATATATTAGATGCTCATCAGGATGTTTTGTTCCATCTCCTAAAAAAGGATTAGCTAGCAGTTTTTCTATCATACCCGAAGGAATTCCAAAGCAGACATTTTCATTTTCATTTTAAGTAGGTTGAGGAGCAACTCTTTGCTCTATTGGACGGGGTGAAGATACCCCAAACAAGCCCCTCAGAGGATTACTTTCCATAGTAACAAGTGACAGTAAATTTCAACACACTATATAAATTTTTCCTTACCAAATTCCACCTACCAAAGGTGCTTCACTCCCCGGCAACGGCGCCAGAAAAGAGTCTTGATGACCCACAAGTATAGGGGATCTATCATAGTCCTTTCGATAAGTAAGAGTGTTGAACCCAACGAGGAGCAGAAGGAAATGATAAGCGGTTTCCAGCAAGGTATTCTCTGCAAGTACTGAAATAAGTGGTAACAGATAGTTTTGTGATAGGATAGTTTGTAACGAGCAACAAGTAACAAAATTAAATAAAGTGCAGCAAGGTGGCCCAATCCTTTTTGTAGCAAAGGACAAGCCTGGACAAACCCTTATATAGAGAAAAGCGCTCCTGAGGACACATGGGAATATCGTCAAGCTAGTTTTCATCACACTCATATGATTCGCGTTCGATACTTTGATAATTTGGTATGTGGGTGGACCAGTGCTTGGGTGCTGCCCTTACTTGGACAAGCATCCCACTTATGATTAACCTCTATTGCAAGCATCCGCAACTGCAACAAAAGTATTAAGGTAAACCTAACCATAGCATGAAACATATGGATCCAAATCAGCCCCTTACGAAGCAACATATAAACTAGGGTTTAAGCTTCCGTCACTCTAGCAACCCATCATCTACTTATTACTTCCCAATGCCTTCCTCTAGGCCCAAATAATGGTGAAGTGTCATGTAGTCGACGTTCACATAACACCACTAGAGGAGAGACAACATACATCTCATCAAAATATCGAACGAATACCAAATTCACATGACTACTAATAGCAAGACTTCTCCCATGTCCTCAGGAACAAAGTAACCACTCACAAAGCATAAACATGTTCATAATCAGAGGGGTATTAATATGCATATAGGATCTGAACATATGATCTTCCACCAATTAAACCAACTAGCATCAACTACAAGGAGTAATTAACACTACTAGCAACCTACTAGCACCAATCCCGGACCTGGAGACAAGAATTGGATACAAGAGATGAACTAGGGTTTTGAGATGAGATGGTGCTAATGATGATGTTGATGGAGATTGCCCTCTCCCGATGAGAGGAGTGTTGGTGATGACGATGGCGATGATTTCCCCCTCCGGGAGGGAAGTTTCCCCGGCAGAATAGCTCCGTCAGAGCCCTAGATTGGTTCCGCCAAGGTTCTGCCTCGTGGCGGCGGAGTTTCGTCCGGGAAGATGGCTTCTTATTTTTTTCCCATCTAAAGACTTCATGTAGAATAAGATGGTCACCGGAGGGTCACCAAGGGGCCCACGAGGTAGGGGGGCGCACCCAGGGGGTAGGGCGCGCCCCCACCCTCATGGGTAGGGTGTGGCCCCCTGGTGAAGTTCTTGCTCTCAGTATTTTTTATATATTTGGAAAACGTCTTCCGTGGAGTTTTGGGACTTTTGGAGCTGTGCAGAATAGGTCTCTAATATTTGCTCCTTTTCCAGCCCAGAATCCCAACTGACGGCATTCTCCCTCTATGTAAACCTTGTAAAATAAGAGAGAATAGGCATAAGTATTGTGACATAATGTGTAATAACAGCCCATAATGCAATAAATGTCAATATAAAAGCATGATGCAAAATGGACGTATCAGTCGTGTAGCAGCATCTCGGGTAGTAGCTGCATGGGCTCGAGGGAGAGCAGGATCTATTGCTCGTGCAGCAGCAACGCGTGCAAGAGTAGAGCAATAGCGCAAGCAAGAGCAAGAGCAGCAGTGCGAGCAAGAGTAAGAGCAAGAGCATACCAGGTAGGGGACCGAGAGCAAGAGCAGAGCAGCAGCGTGGGCGAGAGACAAAGCAATAACAACTCCTACTGATGTGGACGTCGCCATTGAGGGGGCGACACCGTGGAGGAAGTGGCCGGCGATGCCTCCGTGGATGGAGCCGCGCCATGTCGGCTTGGGACCGAGCGCTGGCAGCACTGTGAGATCGAATCAAGAATAGAATGCGGCGATTAGTTTAGAACCTCTTTAGTGGCACTGATTAGGCCTCAGCTTCATCCGAGGAATCGGTGATGATGCTGCTCTTCCGGTGGTGTAGGTGAAGACAGCGATGTGGGAATGGAGGTGACACGAAAGACGAGGGGAACGTCGGGGCAGCTCCTTGGAGGTGGAAGATGGGGTGGCTGAATCGGCGGGACGACGAGATCGATGACAGATCCTCATCCGGTGCGGTGGATGAGGGATGTCGAGGTGTTACTATGGATGACGTCGTCGGGGAAGAGGCTCCGGCTGGGTGGCGGATGGAGGAGGGTGTGGGGCTTCGCGGGTTTTTGCGGCCTTGGTGTATGAATGGGTGGGCGGATGGGATTGGAGGGGGAACCATGGCTTAGGGACGTGCTTGTCCGAATTGTGGGGCAAGTTACGAAAGTACCCCCAGCTGAAAGGATCGATACGGTCGACTAGAGGGGGGGGTGAATAGGAGACTAAAATTTTTAATCTTTCTTGTCGTTTTTATGGCTTTACGGATAAAAGAGTTCACTAGATATGCAACTAGGTGAATGCAACCTATATGACAAGCAAGCTCCAAGATAAATATGCTAGGAAACAACCTAATTAGCAAGCCAACAAGCATACAACAACAAAGTAAGGTGTGGGAAAGGATTAACCACAAGTGAGACGAGGACGCGGATTTTAACCCGAAGTTCACTCTTCCTTGGGAAAGAGCTACTCTCCGTTTGGAGCGGTGCCAGAGCCAAAGCTTGCGGAACGCCACCGAAGGCTCACCGTATTCTCCTTCAAGTCACCCCAACGGATGAGCCTCGAATCACTCGGGGTTGGTCTTGAAGGCGACCACCACACCTTTACAAACTTCTCCGGAGCACACCACAAGCAAGGAAGCTTCCGGAGGAACCTCTAACCGCCTAGGAGGCCAAGCTCCAAGAGTAACAACTCAATGGGGAAGAAATGTTGCGGGGAACGCGATTTGGTTTGGTCAAGTTGTAGATTGGGTCTTGCTCTCCCAATCCCCAAAGTTTCAACAAGTTTGGGTGGAGGGATTGAGAGTATTGAGCAAAATGGGGTGTAGCAATGGTGGAGCTCAACAAGACATTAGGGTTGGAGGTTGGAGGTGGAAGAAGGGCATATATATAGTGTTCTTGGCTGGTGGGGATTTCTGCCCATTGAACCCCGTGCACACGGGCTAAGTCAGCCTAGTGCGCACGGGGTACTCAAAGACTTTCACACCACCTCGTGCGCACGGGGGCCAGAAGACCCCGTGCGCACGGAGTACTCAGAGAGTTACGCAGTACCCCGTGTGCACGGGGGTCAAAGGACCCCGTGCGCACGGGGTACCCAGTAACTTTCTGTTGCAAGCTTTCTGAGTACCACATCACACACACACTAGGTTCTTTAGGTGGTCGGAGTGGGAAGGATAAGAGAGTAAGGCTCGACAATGGCATTCCCACACGACTTTCATCCACACAAACCCCTCTTAATAGTGCGGTCTTTCCTACAAATCGAAGCAAACCAAAACTAAAACCTTCAAAGCGTCAAAAGACCACGCCTTTGCCCTTTTTGAAATGGGGGGGGGTCGCACATCTCCATCGTGGGCACTTAGAACCAATATCCTGAGATAAACTTTAGCAACCGATATTATTTCAACTAACAACATTGTCATCACACCAAAATATAGTATAAGTGCCACTTGCACTTTCAATCTCCCCCTTTTTGGTGCATTGATGACAATGTGGTTAGAGCATGGCATAGAGGATAAACAGATAGAAATCCATGGAACATATAATGATCATGATAGCTCCCCCTATATGTGTGCCCGAAAACAAGAATGCATCTAGTACACACATAGGAGGCTCTACCAAGGTCACTATTGTCAAGTCATGAGATTAATCATAATAAACCTATAACAGTGCCTAGATCTCATGACAAAGTGTGGTGAGCAAATAAAGTGAGACCCAATATAAGCATAAGGAGATAATTGCAATAGGTTCACTGATAAAGCTAGAGTCTCACAACCACACAGACGGAAAGTAAATAAGAGTATATCAAGCCAACTAAAACCAACCAACAACGAAAAACACGAGGCTTGAGATCTCAACGCACACAACACACCCACGAACACACCACTTCTCCCCTTTTGTCATCAAGACAACAAAAAGGAGACAAATGGCGACACCTAGACCTGCTAGACAAGAGGAGGAGCACTCGAGGCATCATCATCATCAAAACGCCACCCGGCCATCGGGAAAGATCGAGCAGTGGCCTCACTGTCATTGTCCTCTAAACCTGGACTGACCACCTCACCAGCTGCAGCCCTTGCCTCCTTCTTCTCATGCCGAACAAGCTTCTCCTTGTTGATTTCCTTGATCTGACGGTGCTGAATTGACTGGCACATCTTGAACATGTTGCTCAAGGTCCTGAACAGAGACTTCTTCTCTCCCCTGGCAAACACGGCCTCAGAACCAACAGACTTGGCCTTACCACGAGGGATCCATGCAGTAGAGGACATGCCTGGAGTGTAAGTGGCACGATCCTCAGGCCTTGGGTTGCGCATCTTCTTGATAGTCACATAAGGAGCAGGAGCAGCTGGGGTCCAGTTGGAGTTGCGCTTGGGAACAGAGGTCTTGAAGGAGGCAATGTACTTGGCAGGACAGACGGTCTCAATCAAAGCCTGTATGAGTGGAGCATAGATCAAGGACTTGTTCTCTTGCACACACCGATGAAGCTCGTAGTACATGAAATCCAGAACATCCACTTTCTTCTTCTGATGAAGATACACAAAGACATCTAGCATGGAGCTCCAAATGTTATGAGAATCCCCGGCCTTTGGAGTGAGGGTATACCTCAGGATATGGCGCATGGTGTCATAGAGGGGCAAGAGATCTTTGATTGACCCAGTGACAAACGACTTCTCTTGTTTGTAAGCAAAGGCAATCTCATCCTTAGTGCGCTGCCCACTTTCCCTAACAATGCCAAACTCACCAGAAACAACCTTTGCATCCATAAATGGGTAGGGAATGATCTCCGAGAACTTTGCCATAGGAGCCGAGCACCGATGCGTTCCGGACATCCAAGTGAGGGTGCGAGCAGAGTCATTGGAGAAATACAGAGTGGCAAAGAACCGCATCACTAGATCTTCATTATAGGGATGGTTGAAGGTAGAATAAGACCCAATCTGCCAAGAGCGGAGTACACACCGGGATACAGATGATCATTGTCGTGCAAACTCTCAGTGTTGACTTGCTTGTGAGGAGCAAACTTCTTTGACTTGGTCATAAGAAGCTCATGATAGACCCTTTGCTGAAATTCATTCTTGAAGCGGGGATCCACTCCCATACCAGTGGCAGTTGCATAAGGATGGCTCTGTCTCTCAGCCCAGATCTCTGGCTTGGTCCACTTGGCAAGAGGCATATTCCGTAGGTCACGCCCGCCCGGAATGGCTTGCTCGGGACTAGACACCTCTTCCTCTTCTTCATCTTCCTCAACACGATCATCCTCTTCTTCTATCTCATCATCAACATTGGGGTTGTCATAGTAAGCATCATCTTGCGAGTCATAATCTTGCTCAGAATTATCGAAGGTCTCAACAATGGGCCGCTTTGAGGCTGCATGGCGAACACGGCCCTGACCTGACCCAGACTCCTGACCCATGCCTTCAGATGGCTGCCGACGAGCAATCATGAAATCCTTTGATCCTCCTTTTGGGCGTTTGCGACAAAGCTCAGCCCTCTTGTCAGCGGAATCTGAAACACACGCAAACACCCAACAACACAAAGCACGAAACACAAATGAGTACAAGTGCAAGATGGATGGCAAGGAGTTAGACATAATTCAAGCAAACCAGTTCCTGGATAGCCCGTGCGCACGGGGGTTTAGACACTGTGGGCACGGGGGTCCCGTGCGCACGGTACAGGACCGTGGACACGGGGTGTTTGTCAAACACCCCGTGGACACGGGGGTCTCCCAACGGCAGCCACTTCTAGATCGAAATCCGGGAGTGGGTGCAGCAGAGGGACCAAAGGATCTATGCACTAGAATTCTATCTAAAATTTAGTTGAGGCCAAATGAATCTATGGAGCAAGGAAACCCTAAAGCTAAAAACTAGATAGGAACTTATAGAGAGAGATCAAGGGGACAAGACCAATCGGAGGAGGACCCCATCTTGATGCAGATCCACGGAGGAAGAAGCCCGACGAAGCCCTGAGGAGCTCCGGCGAGCGGAAGCAACGGCGGCGGCGCTGGAGGTTTCCGGGGGAGTGGAGGGGGCGAATGGGTGGGAATGAACCCGAGCCCCCCCCCCCACGCCCCACCTCTTCAGGGCCAGAAACCGCAGACCCCGTGCGCACGATACAGTGCCCGTGGGCACGGGAGCCCCGTGTGCACGGTACGAGCCCGTGGGCACGGGGTATTCAGGAACTTTGGCATGAGTGATTTTTGTTGAATAAAGGGCTGAGTGTAGATTCTTACCCCTTCTTCACAAAACACTCGATCTATATTTCTGAATACGCCGTGAGGAATGTCCTATCACTATGAGAAGGGTATATGTGGAGCACTTGTACCAACAGAGAAGCGAGAAACACCCACCAAGAGAAAAGACAAGAAAACACAACACACCACACACATGAAACAAACACGGACACAACCCTCAAGAGAGGGTGGTGTACGAGGCCACCATGTTTGAGTTTATTTGGTATGGCACCGCGAAGATATGAACCTTGGGCCCAAGACCAATACTCAACTTTGAAGCATAAGTACCACCTAAAGTGGCTAATGTGAAAGATTGTGTTTGATTTATGCACTTCTAGGATAAGATAGCTCATGAGTTGAGCTAGCTCCCCCTAGACATGTGCCTACATCTAAGCAAGATAATACATGAGTATGTGTGTATGAGCAAGAATTTCATCCCAAGTTACTAATATCCACGATATTTAGCTCATGCCTTAACTCGCGGAATCTTGCTTCTTCAAGAGGCTTGGTGAAGATGTCGGCTAGTTGATTCTCGGTGTTGACATGGAGTAACTCAATGTTTCCCTTGGCCACATGATCTCTAATGAAATGATGGCGAATCTCAATATGCTTGGTCTTGCTATGTTGAACCGGATTCTCGGCGATCTTGATGGCACTTTCATTGTCACCAAAGAGGCACTTTGCCACATTTGACACCATAATCCATCAAAGTTTGCCTCATCCATAATAATTGATCACAACAACTTCCGGCAGCAATGTACTCGACTTCGGCTGTAGAGAGAGATATACAATTTTGCTTCTTTGAAGACCTACTTACCAACGACCTCCCTAAGAATTGACATGAACTGGAAGTGGACTTGCGATCAACCTTGTCTCCGGCCCAATCCAAATCTGAGTAACCCATTAACTCGAATGATGATCCCTTGGGATACCGAAGGCCCAAGTTTGGGGTATGAACCAATATCGAAGGTTCCTTTTCACTGCCGAATAGTGGCTCTCCTTAGGAGCGGATTGAAATCTTGCACACATACACACACTCAACACAATATCTGGCCTAGATGCACAAAGGTAAAGCAAGGAACCGATCATAGAGCGATATACCTTTTGATCCACTTCTTTACCATTTGGATCAAGATGAAGTTGACCATTTGTGGGCATGGGTGTCTTCATTGGCTTGACATCTTGCATTTTGAATCTCTTGAGCATGTCTTGGATATAACGAGATTGATTGATGAAGGTTCCTCCTCTCATTTGCTTCACTTGAAAACCGAGAAAGAACTTCAACTCTCCCATCATGCCCATCACAAATTCCTTAGTCATAAGATTCTCAAACTCAATGTTAATAGCATGGTTAGCGGACCCAAAGATAATATCATCAACATATATTTGGCAAACAAACAACTCTCCTTTTACCCTCTTTGTAAAGAGAGTGGAATCTATTACCCCAATCTGGAACCCCTTCTCGCTTAGGAACGCTGTAAGGTGATCATACCAAGCACGAGGTGCTTGTTTGAGTCCATAGAGTGCCTTATGGAGTTCATAAACGTGAGAGGGATGATCGGGGTCTTCAAAACCGGGAGGTTGCTTGACATACACCAACTCCTTAAGAGGACCATTAAGAAATGCACTCTTAACATCCATTTGATATAATTTGAAATCATGATGAGAGGCATAAGCAAGCAAGATTCGAATGGATTTGAGACGGGCAACGGGGGCAAAAGTTTCACCAAAGTCCAAACCTTCAAATTGGGTGAAACCTTGTGCCACTAATATTGCCTTGTTCCTTATTACTTGTCCATGTTCATCTTGTTTGTTCTTGAAAATCCACTTTATTCCAATGACATTATGAAATTCCTTGGGTCTTTATACAAGGGTCCACACTTTGTTGCGGGTGAAGTTGTTGAGTTCTTCATGCATGGCATTTATCCAATCCGGATCATCAAGTGCATCTTCCACCTTAAGGGGCTCAACACAAGAGACAAACGAGTGATGTTCACAAAAGTTTGCCAAATGTCTACGAGTAGTTACCCCCTTTTTGATGCTTCCGTAGATGTTCGAGGTGTTGAAGATGTTTTAGCTTGGCGGCCAATTTTTGCTCTTTGAGGTCAAGCTCTTCTTCACTTGGTTTTGGACTTGATGAAGAAGCTTGCCCTTAGCCTTGGAGACACTCTTCTCTTTGAAACCACAAGTTCTTGCTCATTAGGAAGTGATGATGACGAAGACACTTGTGGTTGGGGTTGATCTTGATCTTGATCATGACCTTGAGCTTGATCTTGAGCCTCAATGATTGGTTCTTCATTATTTGGAAGAGTTTGCTCTTGATCTTTCTCAGGAATCTGAGGGGCTTGATCTTGTTCTTGGATAGATTCATGATCTCCCGAAGCATCTTGTACAAGTGGTGTCGGTGATGACTTCCCTTGTGGAGACTCCACAAGAGGGGATCTTACTCCTTCTTCTTCTACTTGGACATGGGGTGTTTCTTGTGGAAGAATGTGGCCTATCCCCATTGTCCTTATAGCTTGTGAAGGAGCCTCATCACCTACAACACTAGGAACAATTTGCTCCACACGGGAGCCATTATCTTCATCAAACTCCACATTTACCGTTTCCTCAATGCACCAGGTGGATTTATTGAGAACTCGGTAAGCATGAGAGTTTGATGCATATCCAACAAATATGCCCTCATAAGTTCTAGACTGAAATTTAGCTAACCGGGATTTCTTGTTTAAAATGAAACACTTACAATTGAATACCCGAAAGTATTTGACGTTAGGCTTTCTCCCGATTAGGAGCTCATATGGGGCTTGTTCTTAAGCTTGCGAAGATAAAGCCGGTTTGAAACATGGCACGCGGTGTTGATGGCTTCTGCCCAAAGCTTGTATGGTGATTTGTACTCATCAAGCATGGTTCTATCCATCTCAATAAGAGTCTGATTCTTCCTCTCCGCAACACCATTTTGTTGGGGAGTGTATGGTGCGGCATATTGGTGCTCAATCCCCTCTTCACTCAAGAATTCATCCATTGTATAGTTCTTGAACTCGGTGCCATTGTCACTTCTAATTGCCTTGATCTCACTGTTATGTTCACGTTGAGCTTCTTTGGCAAAGTTGATGAAGGTTTGTTGAGTTTCATCTTTAGTCTTGAGAAAGAGCACCCAAGTATATCTTGTGAAGTCATCAACAATGACAAGGCAATACCTCCTCCCTCCCAGACTATCATATGTTGGAGGCCCAAATAGATCCAAATGGATAAGCTCAAGGGGCCTCAAGGTTGTGATGACAGTCTTCACTTTATGAGCTTTTTCATGAAGCTTTCCGGCAATGCAAGCACTACAAGGACGATCTTTGGCAAAAGACACATTGGTTAGTCCAAGGATGTGCTCCCCCTTTAAGAGAGCTTGTAAATTTCTCATGCCCACGTGGGCTAGCCTACGGTGCCATAGCCACCCCACGTCGGCCTTGGCCATTAGGCATGTTGCAAGATGAGTTTTCTCTTTTGAGAAATCAACCACGTAAAGGTTGTCTTCAACATGCCCAACAAAGACCACTTTGATATTGCTTCTCTTAAAGATGGCCACATGGAATTCACCAAAATGTGAATCATATCCGGCACGAGCCAATTGAATAGTTGAAAGTAAATTGTAGTGAAGGGATTGGACAAGCATGACATTTGAAAGTGACGAATCATTAGAGATTACCACCTTGCCCAAACCCAATACCTTGCCCTTGCTATTGTCACCAAAGGAGATGTTCGAAGAGGCCTTGAGTGAATCAACAAACTCCACAAGCATCTCCCTTTCTCCGGTCATATGATTGGTGCATCCACTATAGATCACCCATTGAGTTCCACCGGAGACAGTCCTACAATAATCAAGCTTTGGTTATAGGTACCCATTTTGCAATGGGTCCTGGTGAGTTAGCAACAAGGGTCTTGGGAACCCAAATAGTCCAAGCATAATCATCATAGTTAGTTCCAACAAATTTTGCAAAGGTATAACCATCATCTCCTCTCATGAGAACATAAGATGGATTGTTCTTGCCGGCAAAATTCTTGGGAATGGCCTTGTCCCTAGTGACCTTGCCACTCCCAACACCCTCGGCTTCCTTCTCCTTGTGCCCTTCTTGCACAAACACTACCTTTTCGGGAGGGGAAGGAGTCGGACCGATCTTCTTGTTGTTGCTATTCTTCTTTTTCTTACCATTCTTAGATGCGGGTTTGAACCCAACTCCCTCCTTGGCAACACACTCCTTTTGGTTGCTTAAGAGGTCGTTTAGGTTTTTCTCCCCTTGGATGCATGATACAAGCCCTTTCTCAATTTGGGCTTTCAACTTCTTATTCTCCTCTTGAAGGGAGGTGCAATCATGAACAAAGTTAGCCATACAAGCATCATCATTTAAATCTATATGAGGTACGGAAGTGAGAGCCTTAATGGTTGTAGCTTTTAGTTGGGCATAAGACTCGGTGAGAGCAATGAGGTCACCTTTGACAACCTTGGAACTAATCACAAGGAACTCATGCTCCTCAAAAAGTCTTGTGTGATCAACTAGAAGCTTTTCAACTCTGATGTTAAGAGCATCTTTGTTCTCAAGAGCAAGTTTCAAAGCATCGTTGGTTTTAACAAAGTCAATTTGATGAGCCGATAAGGCTTCCTCAAGTGATGCTCTCATGACACTCTCTTCATTAAGTTCGTGCTCGAGGAGATCAACTCTCTCCTTTTCCTCTATAAGGAGGTTTTCAACGTTCTCAATAAAGTCATCGCGTTCGGCAAGTGACTTAAGGAGATCGCAAAACAAGAACGAGCTTCACCATGAAGAGTTTTCATGAAAGCCATTAAGGATTCCTCATCATTATCCACGCCCTCATCACACTCATCCTCCACTATCTCACATGAGACATTGGGAGTGTAGTTGTCGGGTTTCTTGGGTTTGGACTTTGTTTTTACCTCTTTGGCCATGAGGCACCGATGAGTGAACGGCTTGTCCTCATTTGGAGAGTCAAAGAGGCCGGTGGTGGAGGAGGAGGTAGTGGCACGCATGGCAAAAACGGCCGTGCCCACTTGATCATCATGACCGTCATCTTCATCTCCAGACATGTATTCTTCATGAACAAGAGCCTTGTCATCCTTCCTCTTTGCAAACTTGGTGAACTTCTTCTTCTTAAGCACAAGCTTCTCTGACTTGTCTTCACGTCTCTCATACGGACAATCATGTACAAAGTGTCTTGGGCTATCACAATTGTAACTTTTCCTTCGTCCAAAGGATCTTCCTTGAAGATTCTTCCCTTTGTTTGCCATGGTCCCAGAGTACTTCTTGACTAAGAGTGCCAAGTCTTATGCAAAATCATTTGCCGGGCACGAGGTGTCATTGTCTTCCTCACATATCTCTTCACTCACTTCTTCCTGCCTTGAGGGTTGGCTTATCACTTTCTTGGCCTTCAAAGCAAGATTGGAGTTCTTGGTTGCTTGAGCTATTGCAAAGGTTTTCTTGGACTTGGTTTCCAAAAGAACATGGGTAGAGAAAGTGGAAACAACTTGAGCCGCGGTCAACTTGTGATAATCCGGGCGTTGATGAACCATCATGACCATGGTATGTTCTGTGGGAACCATAGCATCTATGAACTTGTCCTTAATGAAATCATCATTTGCCCAAGTGCACCCGAAGGTTCTCAAGTTGAGCACAAGGGACTTCAACCTTCGGTAGACCCCTTTTGCGGACTCACCCTCATTCCTCACAAAGAGATTCACTTCTTGCTTGAGCAAAGCCAATCGAGATCTTCGAATTGCTTCATCTATTTCCAGAGCCTCCTCAAGGCAATCCCAAATTTCCTTTGCGTTTTTGAGAAGAGCAATGGGGTCACTATAGTCTTCAGTCACAGCGGTGCGTAGCATGTTGTGTGCGGTTGCATTGAGTTGGTCATCAACCGCTTCCCTTGGAGTGAGATTCATTGGGTCCTTGGGGTTGAATCTATTGACCACAATCCACCACAATTGAGTTGAAGCACTCCGCATGTGAGACTCCATATCTAGCTTCCACTTAGCAAACACATTAGCTTTCAAAGGGGGCGGAGGCCCAATGGGATTAATGCAAGGATGTTGCAAAGGTTGAGGAGAGTAAAAGGGCTCCACAAAATTGTACTTGGGAACTTGAGTGCGAGCCGGAGAAGCAAGAGGTTCCCTCGAGTCATCCGCATCATGAAGGTCATTTGGATCAAACGAGTTTGATGCGGATGTTGATGGCTTCAAGCGAGCATCAATTTCCTCCTTGACCGAGGACCGAACCTCTTTCAACATAGAGGCTTTGAGGTCCGCAAACATTGAAAGAATATCAACCGCGGTCAAGGGGACACTTCGGTTAGTAGGAACGGCGGGAGCAACGACAGGGGCAACAAGTGCCTTGGCCGTGGCGGGGTTTTGACCATCCTCCGCAACGGGTGCGCCACCTCCCACATTCCCTAGATCGACCATATCCTCTAAGGTTGTAAAACCTTATATTAGAGCACGAGGCTCTGATACCAATTGAAATATCGATACGGTCGACTAGAGGGGGGGTGAATAGGAGACTACACATTTTAATCTTTCTTGTCGTTTTTAAGGCTTTGCGGATAAAAGAGTTCACTAGATATGCAACTAGGTGAATGCAACCTATATGACAAGCAAGCTCCAAGATAAATATGCTAGGAAACAACCTAATTAGCAAGCCAACAAGCATACAACAACAAAGTAAGGCGCGGGAAAGGATTAACCACAAGTGAGACGAGGACGCAGATTTTAACCCGAAGTTCACTCTTCCTTGGGGAAGAGTGTAACGCCCGGATAATCAAGCTACAGTAATTCCCTACTAATTATGCCAAGTCATCAATGTTACTTTTGCTAATATCACTTTGATTCAAAACCGATTCAAATTCTAATTTAAAATAAAGTAAAAATTTGAAGTATTCAAATGTCAAAACTAAAATCTTCAAGATGTTGCAAATATTCCACACCTAATTATGGTGGTGAACCAACATTTTGTTAAAGTGTTTACATGAACTAACTAGATCAAGCAGGGGCTAAAAACAATTATTAAATGCTTTTAAATAATAAACAAATATAAGCCTATCTTATTATTTTGCCAAATCATTTGTGGTAGTGGTTAATTTAATAATACTAATTTAGGGGCTAGTGTTGTATTTTACAAAGCTAATAAAATGAAACAAATAGGGAAAATAGAAACTTTTGAAAAAAAGAAAAAGGCCCACAACCCCCTGCTCCCTGGGCGTAGGCCACCCAACCGAACCCCTCCCCTTGTCGTCTACCCCGCTACAGGAAGACGACCGAGACGACCCGAGCCGAGTCCGAGCCGGATCGCCTCGCCGGCGAACTCCCCCGATGGATAAGATCGCCACGGCCCTCGCCTCCTCGATCCCCTCTCCCACTCGGCCCCTACTCGTTTGCTCTCTCTCCCCTCACCTCACCACCACTCCCTTCCTCCAGATCTGCTCGTTGCCGACCACGCTACTGCAATGGCCGTCACCGCCGCTGCTCGTCCGCGTGGACACCGTCCTCGAATCACCTCCGCGGTGTGTCCAGGAGGATTGTCATCGTCCGCCTCATCGTCTTCACCAACTGGATCCAGCAGGGAGCCACCACAACATCGACATTGACCTCATCTTCGTCTTCGGCCACCGGAGCTCCGCCGCGTCAATCCACTGCACTGCCGCTCCGAAGCTTTCGCCGGGCCGCCGTGTGCCTTCGCGGTGAGCTCATCATCCGATTCCCCTCTTTATTCCTTCGTTTTAGTCGTCGTAGGCCGTCGTTCCACCGCCATGGCCGGAGCTCGCGGACGCCATACGTGCCCAGCCGCCGTTGGCTGCGCCCTGGGCCACACATGCACGCGCGCCCGTTCTCCACGCCCGCGCCCTCTGACTCCCGCCGCTGCTTCCCGCGCAAGCACCCCACCGCGGCGCCTCACCGCATCGCCGTCGCCCGCCACAGCCGCTTCATGCGCGCCCCACCACGTCCCTTGGCCGTGTCCGGCCGCGACCGGTCGCGCGTCGGCTGTCCCCTGGCTGCGCCCCACGTGCCGCTGACCTGCAGCCCCGCCGCCGCCACTGTTGCTTTGCTGCGCCGGCCGCCTCCCTCCGTCGGTGCCCCACCGTGCGAACCGCGCCCGCCACTGCCGTGCCGCTGCCCAACTCTGCTTCTCGCGCCGTGCTCGTCTCGCCTGCGATGTTGCCTCGCCTCACTTTTGCTCACGCAGCGGACGATGCCCCTGGCCGTGGCTAAACCAGGCCCCCGGCCGCGTCAGCCACTGGCCGCCGTGCCCCCCTGCTCGCCCTGCGGGCCGCCGCCCGGACCATGCCCTCTCACCCGCACGCGCGCGCCCACATCCCGCCCCGCGTCGCCTACGTCCGCCGCCTCCCTTTCCCCGCCACCTAGCGCCGTCGCTGCCGTAGCCCCACGCCTCCGGCGACCTTCCCTGGCGGCCGGTCCGGCCTGCCGCCGCTGGCATCGTGGCCGCCCCCCCGCCGCAAGGCCCGTCATCGTCTACAGCCGCGCTTGGCGTTGACGAGGCGGCTGCGTGGAACTTCATGTGCCACTGACTATGGGCCCCACGCCCCCAGTTGACTGGTCAACTAAACTAGTTGACCAGCTGACTAGGCAGTTGACTAGGTCAATAGGGGCCCGCTGGTCAGCCACTGGTGCACCTGTGTGTGCACTGCACCGGGTGCACCTAGCAATTAGAGTTTTAAAAGTAAATAAAAATAAATTTCAGAAATTTTAGTATATGTTCAAATCTTTGAAAAATCATAGAAAATAAACCATAGCTCGGATCAAAAAACTTTATACATGAAAGTTGCTCAGAAACATCCAACGAATCCGAATAGGTGATCCGTTTTCCTATCAGATGCCTCTAACTATCTGAACATGGAATTTCCCCCTCCGGTCGTCTGTCTAACACAGGTCCGAAATCCGGAAAACATTCCCGGTTGTATTCCCCCTTCACCTGTTTCGTGCCGTACTACGTTAGAACACTCCTAGCGCTGCGTGTGGCCATGTTATGCCTTGTGTTGCATTGTTTGCTTTGTATTTGCTGTTTCTTCCCCCTCTTCTCTTCGGTAGACCCCAAGACCGATGCTTCCCCTATGATCGACTACGTCGATGACGACTCCCTCCTTGCCAGAGCAACCAGGAAAGCAAACCCCCCTTGAGAATTCTGATATCGCCCATTTCTTTCCCTCTCATGCTTGCATTAGAGCTGCTACTGCTTTCTGTATGATCCTACTCTGATGCATAGCCTGTTGTTGTTACCTGCTTTCATACCTTACCTGCTTATCCTAAACTTCTTAGTATAGGTTGGTTAGTGATCCATCAGTGACCCCCACCTTGTCCCACTTGCCCTGCTTTAAGTTCGATGACTCGATCAACATGATCGACGTCCAGGCCCCGACACCGCACATCACCCCCCTAGTTGTACGACTCTGCAGAGTTACCATTGAGTGCCGAGGGTGGAACCTCTTACATCACTTCTGATGAGATCTCCGTAGTGTAGCTATACGGTCGAGGTCATCGAGGGTGATTTCCTCCTTAACCACTTTCGATACGACTCTGTCGTGCAACCCATCAAATGTGAACGTCAAGGGTGGATCCTCTTATGTTCACCTTGATGACAACATCGAGTGGAATTCACCGGGGGTGATTCCTCGGGTTTCCCCCCTTGGTGTCAGACACACAGTTACTATGGTTACTATGACTTTGCACTGAGCCATGTTACTAAAGACGGGCTGGCCCTGAGGGGTACCCGCGCGAGCTTAATAGCGAGTGATGTGGAGTCGGGTTGACCTGGAAGGTGCCCGCGAGATACTTACGAGGCGTGGCCGGGCATTCTTAGCCCTTGCCGCAAGTACTCGAGACGGGGCGACGGGGTCACATCGATCGTGAGTCTCTGCTCGTTACCGCGTGCTCCTAATCAACTATGGTTTGGATATTTGATCCGAGGGGCCTCTGGCCTGATAGCACTAACCATCACGTGGGCATAGTATGGGCGTTCTGCGTCGTATACATCAGCCGAAGCTTAATAGACGTCAGCGACTGAGCGGCGCGCGCCGGGTTGGACTGGTAAGCACCTGCCTTTTTGAAGGGGGTAGCTAGGTCTGCTCACCGGCCGCCCACTTAATGTGCAGGAGTTCCCGGGGCGAGGGCCCATGACCCCTGGGGGCATAGGTTTAGTCCGGTGTGCTGGCCTCTCTATTAAGTATAGGTCGGGTTGCGGCGTATTGTTTGGCCGAGGCCGGGCATGACCCAGGAAAGTGTGTTCGGCCGGAGTTAATCGAGTGTGGTGGGTAAGTTGGTGCACCCCTGCAGGGAAGAAAACATCTATCGATAGCCTGTCCCATGGTAACGGACACTTGGAGTTGTATCCCGATCGATACAACTAGAACTGGATACTTGTGATGAGAAATGGATGGATATGAGAAATGGATATGATGAATGGATAGTATGGCTCTGGGATTGCTTTCTCCCAGGGAGTCGAGAAAGGATCTCTGGCCAAGGTTGATAGCACTTCTACTACTTTACTTTATGCTACTCTACTCCCTCCTATTGCTGTAAGATGGTGGGTTCCAGAAGATGCTAGTCTTCGATAGACTAGGCTTTCCCCCTTCTCTTCTGGCATTCTGCAGTTTAGTCCACAGATACAACCCATTTCCTTTGTTACAGATGCATACTTAGTTTAGATCTGATGTAAGTCTTGCGAGTACTTTGGATGAGTACTCACGGTTGCTTTGCTACCTCCTTTTCTCCCATACTCGATTGTTGCGACCAGATGACAGATCCCAGGAGCCAGACGACACCACTGAAGACTACTGCTACCCCGAGGGTGCCTACTACTACGTGACGGCCGCTGACGACTTGGAGTAGCTAGGACGCTCCCAGGTAGGAGGCCTTGCCTTTTATCGATCGTTGTTGATTTTGTGCTAGCCTTCTTAAGGCAATCTTGTTTAACTTATGTCTGTACTCAGATATTGTTGCTTCCGCTGACTCTTGTGTATTCGAGCTTATGTATTCGAGCCCTCAAGGCCCATGGCTTGTAATATAAAGCTTGTATTATTTCAATTTTTGCCTAGAGTTGTGTTGTGATATCTTCCCGTGAGTCCTTGATCTTGATCGTACACATTTGCGTGTATGATTAGTGTACGGTTAAATCGGGGGCGTCACAAGTTGGTATGAGAGCCGACTGCCTGTAGGTAGACCCCTTCCCAACTCCTTGGCCGAAGTTGAGTCTAGTCACTGAAAAAACTATTACTAACATTGGCGGTGTGTCTTATGGGCCCACGTCGCCAATTGAGTGGTATTAGGATCTTTTATTCCTCGTTTATACTCTAGGACTCTGATCTCTCTTCTATTCGGGTTAAAAGGTTTTACTAACTCAAACATTAGGATCTCGTGATCACTTTCAACCGGAGAGCATCTTATTACCGATGGTCGACTGCTGCACTAGAAGATTCTGAGGATACTCTATGTTGTTCTTCTAAGACTTTGTGCCCATTGCTTTTTCCATCCCCTACCACCGAAATATCCATATGGATAAATACCTACACCTGTCATTCTTACTTTTATTCCCAGTTAATCTTGTTATTACAAGATACCCCGAAATTCTCTCTATTGTTCCGAAAGTACTTTGTGCCCACTGCCCTTGCAGTTCTTTGCAACATGAATACCCCTACGAAATAATTCTCGCACTTATCGAGTATCCGCTCATCCCTAGTTGATTCACGTATTTCACAAAAGTCTTCGAAATACCATTCGGTCTTCCGAAAATCCTGAGTAGCCTATTGCTCTTGAAATTCTTGCTTGCTTCCATTATGGTTAATCCCATAAGTCTTGTAATCTTATTGGCATCCTTTGCCACTATCATTTTGAGCCCATTGATTCAATGAGTGCGAATGCTCGCAATCCTCAACCAGATCCTAGAATTCATCTTTCCGGCTCAGACGCCATTTTAAACATGAGATGGTTCTCGACCAATCAAATTGCCGACGATTGTACCTCTAAGACTATTCAACTTATCCATCCCTAATTAGAGCATTGCTTATGATCCCTTGTCTTGGAATTCATAATTCCTTTGCATTTGAGCCTTGAGTTAGTCATTTGTTTCTATAGTCTGATCTCCTTGCATTCTTTCTTCTTCTAATTGTGTGCCGATGCTCACATTAGCTCCGTTGTGGACCGTAAGATCCTTTGTTGAGTTATCATCCGATAGTGTCCTTTGTATACAAAAACCTCGAGAAGTTCTTTCTTGGATACATAATGCTTTTGGTAAATTGTATCCTCCGCTTTCTCAAGCATGCTCTACTACCGAGCTTGTGTTATTTATTCTTGAAATTTATGATATATGTTCCTAAGATGCCCCGATGGGTTGAACCTATGCCTTCCATAATATGTGTGAACTCGAAAGTTATGTGGGTTATACTCTACTGGCTTTTCGTCAGATAAAATTTCTACACTACAACTTCGTCAAAAGCGAGAAGTAAATGAGAGGTTATGCATTGAAGAAGTGGGAGTCGACCTTGAACTTTGTGTTCATGCCCATAGACACGATGTAGATCTTATCATGGAAGCTTCTCTTATAATCAAATGTTCCCTTGGTATAAGCTCATCTTGCATTTGTAAATTGATTCTTTGCAATCGTGGTTCCGACCATATTTTCTCCTTGATTCCATTTCCCGGACAATTTACAATATTTGTCTTCTACAGATCATTTCATCTGTCCAACCTCTATTTTGATCTACCTTGAGTATTTCCCCCTGTTATCTCGAGGATATTGTGTCATTGCATTACCTCTTGTGAATTCTCATTGGAATGATACTCCGTCACATCATTCCTAGCCTGATCGGCTATATCATTATCGAGCTAAATTTTAACTGTGCTACCCGGTCCTTCTTCCTGAAGCACAACTTTCGACGATGAGCTAAGCTTACGTCGATCTTCCTCATCTTATCATTTCACCTCAAACAACAAGCTTGTTTTCGAGCTTGTGTCATACCCGTGGATCCAATAACCCTTCGCTTCATCATTCATTTGACTTGATGTCATCGCCGATCGATTACATCTTCATAAAATCTCTCGACAAATGCGTCATGATCATCATCAACATTCTGAACTCTTCCAGGATATCAATCGAATTCCTGATGAGAAATACCATCCTCGCCCCTCGATGATTGGTGTTATCATCGATAACATTCTTGCCTTCCCCCGAACACAAACTTGTTCATATAATCTTGGAAATACGTCCTTTTTGACATGTCGATGGATTGCTGATGAACCCATCGGCCACATCCTCATCTTTTTCCTGCTAAAGTTGCATGAGATGATCTAGAAATTCCCGATGGATCCTTGATGTTCCCAAGGCCCGACCTTTACTTGATGACCATGTCAATGCTATCCCGAAGCATGGCTGTGGCACTCCAAACATCATTAAGAACATTGGAGGTGCAATGCTAAATGTTTCTTAAGCACTTATCCAAACACCGTTGTATGGGTAAAGTCATGAATTTCCTCTCCCCTTTGTCTAAATGGTAATCTACTTACTAAACTGTCATGGATATCATCCTCTGCTTGTCCTTGGGAAGTTTATGCTCCTGATATTGGTGTGTAAACACATTTTTGTTTCCATTGTTCTGATTAAATTAATAATCACACTTCCATTTCCATTATTTTGTTTAACCTTTCTTGTAATCTAACATACCCGAGCAGTGATAATTCCCTGCTTATGTAGACACCTCAGTGTACAAACTCTGTCAGTAATACCTTTTTACTATCGTTGATGACATTCAGGTAGCCACCGATGGACGAGAACTTTGCCTAATGGTCCGCCTCGTCTTAACGATGTAGGAAAATGGTTCTCTTCGTCCCTCGTCCTTGGTACCAATGTTGTTGCCAACATAACTGACAGTCTATTCTCTAACATACCTTGCAATCATGACCGTGCAAATTTTAGCACCCTTCCTGCTTGTAACTCACATGGTGGGCCCATAACCCACAGTTCCACAGGATCGAAACCTGAGTCTCCTGTACAACCTTGGTTCTGAAATATTCTTTGCACTTGGCTTCGTATGTAATTCACGAGCTAACTTCCTTACCATGATTCATTTTGGTATTAGAGGCAACATTATTCCCCATTGCTCTGAACCCCTTCATCACCTGTTATAGGCATCAGCTTGATGCCTACCTGGTTGAAACTTGTTGAACCTCCTTATAGCACTCTCGATTTGTTTCCTGGTGCTTCTAAACTCTCCTTCCTTGAGATAATTACCGGATGCCAATCCTTTCAGACATCCATCCTTATAGTTTTCCCCTTAAGCCCCTATTCGTAAGTACAATGGAGTTTCTGAAGAAAGGATGAGGACTTCATCATGATGCCTAATGCAGCGAATTGAAGACATCAACGTTATGGATCAACCTCTTCGATGAGCGCAACACGAAAAAGAACATTCATTAGAATTTCATAACCAACTCTTCTCTCCTTACTCCACCTCTTAAATCTCGGGACGAGATTTCTTGTAGTGGAGGAGATTTGTAACGCCCGGATAATCAAGCTACAGTAATTCCCTACTAATTATGCCAAGTCATCAATGTTACTTTTGCTAATATCACTTTGATTCAAAACCGATTCGAATTCTAATTTAAAATGAAGTAAAAATTTGAAGTATTCAAATGTCAAAACTAAAATCTTCAAGATGTTGCAAATATTCCATACCTAATTATGGTGGTGAACCAACATTTTGTTAAAGTGTTTACATGCCCTAACTAGACCAAGCAGGGGCTAAAAACAATTATTAAATGCTTTTAAATAATAAACAAATATAAACCTATCTTATTATTTTGCCAAATCATTTGTGGTAGTGGCTAATTTAATAATACTAATTTAGGGGCTAGTGTTGTATTTTACAAAGCTAATAAAATGAAACAAATAGGCAAAATACAAACTTTTGAAAAAAAGAAAAAGGCCCACAACCCCCTGCCCCCTGGGCGTAGGCCACCCAACCGAACCCCTCCCCTTGTCGTCTACCCCGCTACAGGAAGACAACCGAGACGACCCGAGCCGAGTCCCAGCCGGATCGCCTCGCCGGCGAACTCCCCCCGGTGGATAAGATCGCCACGGCCCTCGCCTCCTCGATCCCCTCTCCCACTCGCCCCCTACTCGTTCGCTCTCTCTCCCCTCACCTCACCGCCACTCCCTTCCTCCAGATCCGCCCGCTGCCGACCACACTACTGCAATGGTCGTCAACGCCGTTGCTTGTCCGCATGGACACCGTCCTCGAATCACCTCCGCGGTGTGTCCAGGAGGATTGTCATCGTCTGCCTCATCGTCTTCACCAACTTGATCCAGCAGGGAGCCACCACAACATCACCGTCAACCTCGTCTTCGTCTTCGGCCACCGAAGCTCCGCTGCGTCAATCCACTGCACTGCCGCTCCTAAGCTTTCGCTGGGCCGCCGTGTGCCTTCGCGGTGAGCTCATCATTCGATTCCCCTCTTTCTTCCTTCGTTTTAGTCGTCGTAGGCCGTCGTTCCACCGCCATGGCCAGAGCTCGGGGACGCCATACGCGCCCAGCCACCGTTGGCTGCGCCCTGGGCCACACACACACGCGCGCCCGTTCTCCACGCCCACGCCCTCTGACTCCCGCCGCTGCTTCCCCCGCAAGCGCCCCATCGCGGCGCCTCACCGCATCGCCGTTGCCTGCCACGGCCGCTTCGTGCGTGCCCCACCGCGTCCCTTGGCCGCGTCCGGCCACGACCGGTGGCGCGTCGGCCGTCCCCTGGCTGCGCCCCACGCGCCGCTGACCTGCAGCCCCGCCGCCGCCACTGCTGCTTCGTTGCGCCGGCCGCCTCCCTTCGTCAGCGCCCCACCGCGCGAGCCGCGCCCGCCACTGCCGCGCCGCTGCCCAACTCTGCTGCTCGCGTCGTGCTCGTCTCGCCTGCGATGTTGCCTCGCCTTGCTTTTTCTCATGCAGCGGCTGCCGCCCCTGGCCGTGGCTTAACCAGGCCCTCGGCCGCGTCAGCCACTGGCCGCCGTGCCTCCCTGCTCGCCCTGCGGGCTGCCACCCGGACCACACCCTCTCATCCGCACGCGCGCGCCCACATCCCGCCCCGCGTCGCCTACGTCCACCGCCTCCCTTTCCCCGCCACCTAGCGCCGTCGCCGCCGTAGCCCCACGCCTCCGGCGACGTTCCTCGGTGGCCGGTCCGGCCTGCCGCCACTGGCGTCGTGGCCGCCCCCCCCCCCCCCCCCGCCGCAAGGCCCGTCGTCTGCAGCCGCGCCTGGCGCTGACGGGGAGGCTGCGTGGCACTTCATGTGCCACTGACTATGGGCCCCACGCCCCCAGTTGACTGGTCAACTAAACCAGTTGACCAGCTGACAGGGCAGTTGACTAGGTCAACACGGGCCCGCTGGTCAGCGGCTGGTGCACCTGTGTGTGCACTACACCGGGTGCACCTAGCAATTAGAGTTTTAAAAGTAAATAAAAATAATTTTCAAAAAGTTTAGTATATGTTTAAATCTTTGAAAAATCATAGAAAATAAAACCGTAGCTTGGATCGAAAAACTTTATACATGAAAGTTGCTCAGAAAAATCCAACGAATCTGAATAGGTGATCCATTTTCCTGCCAGATGCCTCTAACTATTTGAACATGGAATTTCCCCCCTCCGGTCGTCTGTCTGACACAGGTCTGGAATCGGGAAAACATTCCCGACTGTATTCCCCCTTCACCTGTTTCGTGCAGTACTATGTTAGAACACTCCTAGCGCTGCGTGTGGCCATGTTATGCCTTGTGATGCATTGTTTGCTCTGTATTTACTGTTTCTCCCCCCTCTTCTCTCCGGTAGACCCCGAGACCGATGCTGCCCCTTTGATCGACTATGTCGACGACGACCCCCTCATTGCCAGAGCAACCAGGCAAGCAAACCCCCCTTGAGCATTCTGATATTGCCCATTTCTTTCCCTCTCGTGCTTGCATTAGAACTGCTACTGCTTTCTGTATGATCCTACTCTGATGCATAGCATGTTGTTGTTACCTGCTTTCATACCTTACCTGCTTATCCTAAACTGCTTAGTATAGGTTAGTTAGTGATCCATCAGTGACCCCCACCTTGTCCCACTTGCCCCGCTTTAAGTTCGATGACTCGATCAACATGATCGACGTCCAGGCCCCGACATCGCACATCACCCCCCTAGTTGTACGACTCTGCAGAGTTACCATCGAGTGCCGAGGGTGGAACCTCTTACATCACTCCTGATGAGATCTCCGTAGTGTAGCTATACGGTCGAGGTCATTGAGGGTGATTTCCTCCTTAACCACTTCCGATACGGCTCTGTCATGCAACCCATCAAATGTGAACCTCGAGGGTGGATCCTCTTATGTTCACCTTGATGACAACATTGAGTGGAATTCACCGGGGGTGATTCCTCGGGTTTTCCCCCTTGGTGTTAGACACATAGTTACTATGGTTACTATGACTTTGCACTGAGCCATGTTACTAAAGACGGGTCGGCCCTGAGGGGTACCCGCGTGAGCTTAATAGCGAGTGATGTGGAGTCGGGTTGACCTGGAAGGTGCCCGCGAGATACTTACGAGGCATGGCCGGGCATTCTTAGCCCTTGCCGCAAGTACTCGAGACGGGGCGACGGGGTCACATCGATCATGAGTCTCTGCTCGTTACTGCGTGCTCCTAATCCACTACGGTTTGGATATTTGATCCGAGGGGCCTCTGGCCTGATAGCACTAACCATCACGTGGGCATAGTATGGGCGTTCTGCGTCGTATACATCAGCCGAAGCTTAATAGACGTCAGTGACTGAGCGGCACGCGCCGGGTTGGACTGGTAAGCACCTGCCTTTTGAAGGGGGTAGCTAGGTCTGCTCACCGGCCACCCATGCAACGTGCATGAGTTCCCGGGGTGATGGCCCATGACCCCTGGGGGCATAGGTTTAGTCCGGCGTGCTGGCCTCTCTATTAAGTCTAGGTCGGGTTGCAGCGTATTGTTTGGCCAAGGCCGGGCATGACCCAGAAAAGTGTGTCCGGCCGGAGTTAATCGAGTGTGGTGGGTAAGTTGGTGCACCCCTGCAGGGAAGAAAACATCTATCGATAGCCTGTCCCATGGTAACGGACACTTGGAGTTGTATCCCGATCGATACAACTAGAACTGGATACTTGTGATGAGAAATGGATGGATATGAGAAATGGATATGATGAATGGATAGTATGGCTCTGGGATTGCTTTCTCACAGGGAGTCGAGAAAGGATCTCTGGCCGAGGTTGATAGCACTTCTACTACTTTACTTTATGTACTATACTCCCTCCTATTGCTGTAAGATGGTGGGTTCCAGAATATGCTAGTCTTCGATAGACTAGGCTTTCCCCCTTCTCTTCTGGCATTCTGCAGTTTAGTCCACAGATACAGCCCATTTCCTTTGATATAGATGCATACTTAGTTTAGATCTGATGTAAGTCTTGCAAGTACTTTGGATGAGTACTCACGGTTGCTTTGCTACCTCCTTTTCTCCCATACCCGATTGTTGCGACCAGATGACGGATCCCGGGAGCCAAATGACACCACTGAGACTACTGCTACCCCGAGGGTGCCTACTACTATGTGACGACCGCTGACGACTTGGAGTAGCTAGGAGGCTCCCAGGCAGGAGGCCTTGCCTTTTATCGATCGTCGTTGATTTTGTGCTATCCTTCTTAAGGCAATCTTGTTTAACTTATGTCTGTACTCAGATATTGTTGCTTCCGTTGACTCTTGTGTATTCGAGCTTATGTATTCGAGCCCTCGAGGCCCCTGGCTTGTAATATAAAGCTTGTATTATTTCAATTTGTGTCTAGAGTTGTGTTGTGATATCTTCTTGTGAGTCCTTGATCTTGATCGTACACATTTGCGTGTATGATTAGTGTATGTTTAAATCGGGGGCGTCACAAAGAGCTACTCTCCGTTTGGAGCGGTGCCGGAGCCAAAGCTTGCAGAACGCCACCGAAGGCTCACCGTATCCTCCTTCGAGTCACCCCCAACGGATGAGCCTCGAATCACTCGGGGTTGGTCTTGAAGGCGACCACCACACCTTTACAAACTTCTCCGGAGCACACCACAAGTAAGGAAGCTTCCGAAGGAACCTCTAACCGCCTAGGAGCCCAAGCACCAAGAGTAACAAGTCAATGGGGAAGAAATGTTGCGGGGAACACGATTTGGTTTGGTCAAGTTGTAGATTGGGTCTTGCTCTCCCAATCCCCAAAGTTTCAACAAGTTTGGGTGGAGGGATTGAGAGTATTGAGCAAAATGGGGTGTAGCAATGGTGGAGCTCAATAAGACATTAGGGTTGGAGGTTGGAGGTGGAAGAAGGGCATATATATAGTGTTCTTGGCTGGTGGGGATTTCTGCCCGTTGGACCCCGTGCGCACGGGCTAAGTTAGCCCCGTGCGCACGGGGTACTCATAGACTTTCACACCACCCCGTGTGCACGGGGGTCAGAAGACCCCGTGCGCACGGGGTACTCAGAGAGTTACGCATTACCCCGTGCGCACGGGGGTCAAAAGACCCTGTGCGCATGGGGTACTCAGAGAGTTACGTAGTACCCCGTGCGCACGGGGGTCAAAGGACCCCGTGCGCACGGGTTACCCAGTAACTTTCTGTTGCAAGCTTTCTGAGTACCACAACACACACACTAGGTTCTTTAGGTGGTCGGAGTGGGAAGGATAAGAGAGTAAGGCTGGGCAATGGCATTCCCACACGACTTTCATCCACACAAACCCCTCTTAATAGTATGGTCTTTCCTACGACTCGAAGCAAACCAAAACTAAAACCTTCAAAGCGTCGAAAGACCACGCCTTTGCCATTTTTGAAATGGGGGGTTGCACATCTCCATCGTGGGCACTTAGAACCAATATCCTGGGATAAACTTTAGCAACCGATATTAGTTCAACTAACCACATTGCCATCACACCAAAATATAGTATAAGTGCCACTTGCACTTTCACCAGCGATTTGAGCTAGGCGGTTCTTTTGGTTTAGGGGTATCATGGGCATTTCGCGTGTCGGGATTTCGCAGGAGGTGGGAGTTTTTGCGCGCGTTGTAATTTTGGATAACAAGGCGCGGATTGAGATGGAGGGAGTTTTCGGAGCACAATGAGACAAAGGTATATCTTAAAAGTTTTCGGGGTAACAAGGCGTGGGTTGAAATTTCCGGACAAGCCTAACATGTACTGTACCAAATCAATTCGCACTTCCCTCGATGAAAAAACAAAAATAAATCAATTCGCACCACACAAGAGAGTCTAGTCCCGTGTACTGTACCAAATCAATTTGCACTACAAATGCCATTCAAAACTTTGAATTCATGTTATGTTCAATTAAAATATTTCACTATGTGTATAATGCATGCAACCTGCTACTCAAATGAACATTTTACTGCATTCCAAACGTATATACTGCCGCTTCAATATGAACTAAATTTGAATTCGTTTCTCTATTTGAGTAAGATCTACAATCATGATTGTTGTCAAGTTAAACCATTTGAATTCGTTTCTCTATTTTAATAAGATCTACAATCATCATTATTGTCAAGTTAAACCATCGTTTGTATATTATCTTCACAGCACACCACATGATTACTATCGAGTTAGATATGAACTATGTGTACTATATGAAGTCGAACTCGATTTTTTGAATCCACTTTATGTTGATTTCAAATAATAGTACATTGCAAGCTCTGGCTAGCTCTTCATAATCTAAACCATGTCTCATATGTATAATGTATTTATCACATAATGTATGGTGCCCCGCCCCCTATGCCTACAAGTATTTAGATGTGAGTTGCAAACGACACACATTTTCACAAATTCAAATAAAATGTGAGATTGTTCGATATATAGTATGGTTTAGATTGTTCGATATTTAGCTGTGAGCTGAAAACTCCACACATTATCACAAATTCAAATAAAATGTGAGATTGTTCGATGTATAGTATGGTTTAGATTGTTTGATATTTAGCTATGAGTTGCAAACGCTGCACATTATCACATTATGGTATAACATGTCCAAAACCACACCACGCGTATCACCGCTATATTCATGCATGCATATGTTTATAACACTATGATCTCCTATTCAAATAAACGAATCCACTTTCATATCAAATTATGATCTTTGTTAGTCTCTTAACCCACACAACCCTCTAAGCTTTGTAGCTAGCACTAACTTTCTCTCGTGCATGCACACACCCTCCTCGCCCTCCCCTCCCTTAGCATTCTATCCATCGCGCACATTCATTTTTTTCCTTTAGGTCGTTCTCCCAGGGTCTCCACAACTCCTTTCCAACACACACCGATCGATAAACCTCTCTAGCGATGTCTGCCTACCACATACACACGCACCTTCCATCTCCTCCTTCCTGTGTCCATGCCTCGTGTCTCTCATACGGTCCCACACGCGTGTAAACTCTTGCCCCTCTTTTTATCGATCTCACAATCACACACTCCTCCCCTATCTAGCTAGTAGGCCTCTCACACCACCTCCTAGCTCCATTCTCTCTGTCCATCCATCTCGCTGGGCCTTATTTGGCTCTAACAAATGGATGTACACCGACTGATTTCCCGCTATATACATATAGCTAGCTAGGTCATTATAACTCATTTTCCCCACACGTCGATCGATCTACCTCAATAGTTATGTCTCTCCCTTCCTCCGACACACAACAATTGATCTACTGCTACCTCTTGAGCTTGTGTTGGTTTTTCCCTTAAAGAGGAAAGGGTGGTGCAGCAAACTAGAGTAAGTATTTCCCTCAGTTTTGAGAACCAAGGTATCAATCCAGTAGGAGATAACGCACAAGCCACCGAATACCTGCACAAACAAACACCAACTTGCACCCAACACGATAAAGGGGTTGTCAATCCCTTCACTGTTATTTGCAAAGTGAGATCTGATATAGATGGATAAATGGTAAAGTAATATTTTTGGTGTTTTTGGTTTATGGAATGGAAAGTAAAAGATTGCAAAGAAACTAAATAGGAAACTAAAATTGTAGATCGGAAACTTATATGATATAAAGTAGAAGATTATATGATGGAAAATAGACCCGGGGGCCATAGGTTTCACTAGAGACTTCTCTCAAGATAGAAAATATTACGGTGGGTGAATAAATTACTGCCGAGCAATTGATAGAAAAGCACAAAGTTATGACGATATCTAAGGCAATGATCATGAACATAGGCATCATGTCCGTATCAAGTAGACCGACTCCTGCCTGCATCTACTACTATTACTCCACACATCGACCGACTCCTGCCTGCATCTAGAGTATTAAGTTCATGAAGAACAGAGTAACACATTAAGTAAGATGACATGATGGGGCGGGATAAAGTCAAGCAATATGATGAAAACCCCATCTTGTTATCCTCGATGGCAACAATACAATACGTGTTGGTTCCCCTTCTGTCACTAGGATCGAGCACCGCAAGATTGAAACCAAAGCTAAGCACTTCTCCCATTGCAAGAAAAACCAATCTAGTTGGCCAAACTAAATCGATAGTTCAAAGAGACTTGCAAAGATATCAAATCATGCATATAAGAATTCAGAGGAGATTCAAATAATATTCATAGATAAGCTGATCATAAATCCACAATTCATCAGATCTCGTCAAACACACCGCAAAAGAGTAATACATCGAATAGATCTCTAAGAACACCGAGAAAAACTTTGTATTGAGAATCAAAGAGAGAGAAAAAGCCATCTAGCTACTAGCTATGGACCCGTAGTTCTGTGGTAAACTACTCATGCTTCATCGGAGAGAGGCAATGGTGTTGATGTAGAAGCCCTCCGTGATCAAATCCCCCTCCGGCAGGATGCCGGAAAAGGCCCCTAGATGGGATCTCATGGGTACAGAAGGTTGCGGCGGTGGAAAAGTGGTTTCGTGGCTCCCTGGAAGGTTTTGGAATATTTGAGAATATATAGGCGGAAGAAATAGGTCGGTGGAGTCACGAGGGGCCCACAAGGGTGGGGGAGCGCCCTACCCCCTGGGCGCGCCTGCCGACCTTGTGGCCGCCTCGTGGCTTTCCTGACGTGCACTCCAAGACCATTTTCGACAAGCAACTCCACCACCCATCCAGCACTCTACCCCTCTCCCCCCTCTCTCCTCTCCTCTCCTCTCTCTCTCTCTCTCTGTGTGTGTGTGTGTCCCAACCTATTTCCCGTCCTTCACTTATGTATGGATGTCGACCGATCTCCCTCAAGACATAGCTGGGTCTCTCCTTCTCAACACATATACGAGTCGATCTACTACTCTAGTTAGGTCTCTTCCTCCCCCTCCCCCCCCCACACACTAATACATCGAGCGCTCTAGTCATGTCTCCTTGCCACACACAAAATTTCCCTGTGCCCTCTGACGTTCCAGTAGGTCAGTCGCCCTATATCTTTGACTTGCATACACACAATTTCGATGGCTCTCTTCATCGATCTGGCACCCACCCACTTGATCTTCTGTTCGACTCTATCGATATCTATGACCCCTCCCTCTCTTCTCATGGATCGCCCCCTCTATATATGATATTGATAGGCCTCTAGTTCACACAAATTGCATGTGTCAAATTTTTGTTTGAGATATAATCGACACATATTCCCACAAATACATTCATGAAATCACCCCCACACAAAAAACACTCACGAATGCACACGCCATCTGTCTAGGTTTGCATCTCTCTCTCTCTCACACACACACATGTAGGTGCGAGACATGCACGAGGAGAAGAGGTGCAAGCACGGCGCATGTACTCCCGTCTCTTTCCCAACCACACCCGCGCGGGTACACGGTGGATCTCATTTCTGTATGAAAAGGCAGCCCACGTGGTAATTTGACACATGTACTGGCTGACCACTTGATGGAGGATCGTGTACCACGGGTGAACAAACAAATTGCGACTTGACGCGTTAGGTTAAAAAAGAGGTAAACCATGTGGGGCCTACCGTAGAGGCAAGGCTCTATACACTGGAGATGCTCTCTGTGTATTACTTTTGATGTGTCCCATCAACTCACAGAACAAGGAGAAGCTTGCTTAGTACGTCATCTCCCCCGCCCATGGGCTCAGTGGCTCGCAGAGTCGCAGGAGGAGGAGAAGCTTGCTTACTATGCCTATGCACGCTCCCTCGCCCACACGCGCGGTGGCTCGTAGGACGAGGAGAAAATTTTACTACTCCCTCCGTTACTCCTCGTCCCTACCTTGGTTAGAGAGATTATCATATTGTTTGAAATATATGTCTTTTGTAGATTTCAATATGAACTACTAGTACATACTCCAAACACTGATGTATATAGACGTATTTTAGAGTGTAGATTCACTTATTTTGCTCCGTATGTAGTCCATATTGAAACGGATGTACTAGTACGCACTCTCCCTCACCCCTTGACCCTTGCCCACGTGGTGGACGTGCAACAATTCATTAGGTCTCAGATAGCCAGAACGATATACTGTAGTTCCATTATTGCTCGACTTCCCAAAGAGGCGAAGAGCCAAGCACAAGGTTAATAATTTTTGAGATGCCAAGCGCAAGGTTTATAGGAGAACGAGTAGTACTAGTACTAGTAGTATGTACCAGTGGTACATACTGTATGAGGAAGAAGGCAACAAGATGTATGTTTTGTGTGACAGTCTCTTCTTACAGGATGTGCTAGACCTAGTGGACCTCATTGTTGCAATGGGAGTACTATCATAGATGTCACAATTAAGAGTGGTGGGCAGCAGGCATAATTCGTAGCTGCTTAGTCTTAAACCCCATGAAGAAGTCCCATCGAAAGGAATAGCCATCCTCTACAGTCGCTCCTATGTAAAATGAGTAAATGAGACAAAAGGAGAAAGAGACAAAGTAAAAAAAATACCAGCCTTAGAGCCAGCCCTATTGTATCAGTGAATGATATTTCTACGTCGTGATTGACATGGCTATATAATTAACCATGCTGCGGAGGTAGAAGCTGATTTTTATTTATTTGCAGAGGTAGCAGCAGATGCATATTCAACGAGGAGTGAAATGATGGCTGCTTCCTCGGTCAAACATAGAGAAAGGCGGGCCTCGTGATTTGACGGCTTATTAGTCATTATTATTGCCTATACTCTTTGCCCATATAATAATCGCGTCGTAGAGTAGTGGGCTATACTTTTAATAATCATGCTCGAAGAGAAGAGGTACACGCATCCACACACGTAGTACTAGTAGCAGTCTTTGCGTCTTTTGCGTCTTCCCCAACCACACACGTGACACGGTGGAGCTCATTTCTGTATGATGATGCAGCCCACGTGATAATTTGATGCGTCTAGTACTAGTAGTTACTCACTTATAAATAATGGAGGGTCGGGAACCATGCATGAACGGTGCCGCGTCATTTATAAATAAAGTTTTTTTTTAGTGGCACGTACGCAATATAAATAGGTTCATATGGAGAGAAAAAGAAACCGCTCCACTATATACATAGCCAGGACGAGCCTACACGGTTGCTTGCTGGGGTTTCTCTCTTCACACTCTCTCGCACAAAACGAGTGTGGCCACATCTCTAACATTTGGGTTGATCACGTCTGCCAGGGGAAGGGGTGGATGCTTTGTTTAGATGCGGTCGCCGTCGTCGACGGTGAAACCCACTGTCGGCACGTCCCGATCAGGGGTCCACGCCGTTCTCTCTCACAAAGCCGGTGTGGTTGCCTTTGTCCCTTGCTCACTGCACGACGTGGGCAGTTTCCGCCTCCCGCCGCCCTCCTCTAGGTTGAGCTACGTCCCGACATCCCTCAGGTACAACTTCCTTTACAGCCGGCTTGCACCACTGCCCCAGCTGCCCACATTGCTCCATGTGGATATTTCTCTCTTCTTTGCCCCGCACATACCTCTACTGGCGTCTACTGTATTTGTGATGAGTTTATGTCTCATCAACTAGTCCCAGTAATCTTATTCTAATCACGCTTCTTTAATTTCTTCGCCACAGGGATGCTCATTTCGATTTTAGTGAAACTGCACAAAATGATCCGATGGTCAAAGGGTTGCAAACTTCATTTCTTCGGAAGGTACGACGTCACTAGCAAATTAAAGCCTGGTTAGGGTTTAGGGTTCAAGGGCTAGGGACTGCATGGATCATTTTTTTCTTTAGTTGTCTCTATTCCAAAATAAGTGTCAACTTCAGTAGTAGTACAACTTTGTACTGAAGTTTGCATAAAGTTGAGACACTTATTTTGCAACGGAGGGAGTACATATTGGCTATGATCTATCAATCATTGAGATGCAATAGCATGCATGTTAGTCTCCTTTGTATTTGATGAAATGTTGCAATGGGGCAACCTTGGACGCAAGATACATGAAACAGAAGCTAGAAGCTTCATAGCATTGTACAAATTTATCTCGCTGAGAAATTACAGTACGTACTATACTACTATGTAAAGAGTTAGGTGTCGCACGGTGTCCAGAAAATATGGTGATAGTGTGAGGTGGGCCATGTAATCACCGAGCTTGTGTGTTTTCACTGCTTTCACTCTTCCGCTGTAAGAATGGAGAAAATTGTAATCCTCCTTTCACCGAAACATGGGACATCCAGCAGTCGTACCACCTTAGTAATAATGACCAATGAGCCGTCAAATCACATAGACCCATCAGTAAGTTGGACGAGCGAAGCAACCATCACTCTTGAATCCGCTTCTCCCTTCAACGTAGGTGCCAGTGAGAGGTCACGTCCGCTCTGCCCGGGCATGAATGCGGCACCGATTCTCTAGAGCGGCGCTGATCGTTTCGGGCGGGAAGCACGCGCGAGCGATGGAGGGGCTTTGGGTGGGCCAGGCTGGTCAGGAGCGGGTGTGGCAGCTGTCCTGACCGGTCACCTGGAAATGAGAGGATGCAGCGAGTCTCGTGGCTAAATCATACTCCCTCCATCCAGAAAAAGTTGTCTCCGCCGAGGTTTTACGAAAACCCCCTCTCCTTTCTTCCGACAAGGCACGCAGCCCATCGCGCCTGCTTGGTCGCCTCGCCACGCGCCGGCGGCCTGCTCCGCCGCCTTGCCGCGTGCTCTGCCGCCTCTCCGCCTGCCCCGTCGCCTCACCATGCATGGGCGGCCTCCTCCCCCTCGTCTCGCCGCTTCTCTTCCTTTGCACAAGGAGATCCAGAGGTAAGGATCCCCTTTTATGCAAAGCCCACGACTTCCCGGCTCTGGCGGCGGCGCTCATGTCTTGGAGGGAGTTGGGGCTCGATCTGGAGGCATGGAAGATCCTCGAGCTCCTCTTCCTTGAGCTCCTCATCCACCAGTTCCTCCTCCAGACCCCGAGCGGCTGCTGTGGAAATCGACGACGTGGGGAAGATGACCACGACATGGGGAAGACGAAGACTTGCTCCAGCCACATGCCACTACACCGTGCTCGTCTTGCTGCTGCCATTTCCCTCCTCGAGCTTGCGGACTGATGATGGAGGACCCGCACTCTTCGCTCGACCGGCGCCGTCGCTGCCGCTTCTGCTTCTGCTCGTCCACGGTAGAGTAGGTCCATCTTCTAGCTGCTGATTTCTGTCTGGTGAAGCAAGCAGCTGAGCTGGTTTTGTTCTTGTCCTCTTGGATTGTGCAGTGATTAGAGGAGGACTTGGTGTAGAGGAATGGAGTAGGAGTACGGATGCTGCGTTCGTTGATCTCAGGTGAGCTTGCTAGACGAGTACAGATGCGCCCTTGATGATTTTAAAACTACTGTTAGCCATGGAATTTGAGAGAGCAACCACACATTGAAACAACATTGGACATACAGTATGCTTTGATCTCCAATGTTCAACTACTGTTAGCTTGAGATGAACATACAATATGCTTGACTGTATAACTGTAAATTTGCCTGAACATATGCTTGAGATGAACATGCCACTGTCCAGTAAGATAAGATAAAACCATGACAGTTTTGACTAGGAAGCATGACAATCTCAAACTAATTGAGTAAAAATTCAGTAAACTTGTGCGTCTAGGAATCAAAACCTGAACATCAACTTGACAAATCAAAAGTTCAAAACCTGACAGATCAAAACTAATGTTCTGGAAGAAAATGATAGGTTCTGAAATCAACTTGACTGAACAAAGATCTTGACTGAATAATACAGTTAATTCTGATTGTTAACAGCAGAGTAATGGAGTGAGAAATCTTATTGTAAATTCAATTACTATAGTTACCGAAACTTCAAAAGTTAACTGAAATTTTTGTCCTCTTGGATTCAACTACTGAACATGATCACTATTTGAACATGATCATATTCTGATTGTACTTGTGTTCAAAAGTTAACTGAAATTTTTGTGAAGTTTTAAAGAAAATGATTACTATTGCAGCTAGGAATCATTATTCTGCTGCTATATGACCATGCTGGACTATGCATTTACATAGACTGACTCATAAATCAACATATTCTTGACTTTGTTAGATATCTTACTAATTCTTCTTGACAGTGTAAATTCAGACAGCAACAGTAATAGTTAACTGGACTTATTTTGAGTGCATTTATCACTCCGGAAAGCTTTCAACAAAACATTCTTGCTGAAAGTTAATTGTGATCCTTTCCCCTATAGTTGGGCTAGTTACAGGTTACACATAGCCCCGTCATCCAGTTGGAGTTGAGCTGCTAGATGCAAAATAGACTTTCGACGGCTCTGATTTATATTAGCCAAATGAGGTACTGTTAATTTTGGATTCACCCAAGGATGATACTAGCATAGTTTTGCATCAGAATGGCTTTGCATCAGAGCATGAGAATAATTACAAGAGTTACACTGCATGATTTTGCATCAGAGCAAATGATTTTGCATCATTCTGAAATTCAATATGAATCAGAGCATTAGAATGATTTTGCATCAGAGCATCAGACTAAGTGTCCAGAATTTTCCCAGCAAACTTTACTTAATTTGAATTTGAATTTCACTTTCAAGTTCAGTACATATCTCTACATTATCTTTGTGTACACTTAGTTACAGTCAATGCTTAAGCGACAGCCTCTGCATTTATCTGTTTGTACACTGAATCAAATTAGATACAGTCTCTGCATTTGTCTGTTTGTACGCTGAATCAAGTTACCATCATATTTCTCTTACTCCATCAAATTACTCTTGGTTGTAGCTCTCAGACAAAATTAAGCGAATCAGAATTACTCTTGCAAATAAATTTCTTAGACAAGATTAGGCAAATCAGGATCAAGTAATGCTCTAACAGTTTGCATCAGGTTGTGCTTCTTCCTGGGTGTACACTGATTATTCCTGATCCACTCGATTCAGTGCTCAAATGATCTGAGTTTAACGAGCATCAATTGAACACACTGCTCAATTTCCTGATCCAGTGCTCAATTTCACTAGAATGATACACTTTGCAACAGAGGAGGTGGGAGAAAGTCATGGAGTAGTACCAGCAGAGGCAGAAGAGGAGGCGGGAAGAAGTCGAGGCCAATCGATTAGAAGCGGAGGCAGCAACAGAGGTGGGAGGTGGCACTTAAGGATGGCAATGGGTAGGGTATGGGGTGGGTAGAGCAATACCATACCCATACCCATGTAGTTAATGGGTACAAAACTATACCCATACCCATACCCATGGGTATGAAACTTTACCTGTACCCATACCCGACGGGTACCCATACTCATTGGGTACCCAACGGGTAGACCAAACGGTACACACGTTATTCACAATTTTACATTCATTTATAACACATTTGACAAAATAACATTGATCATAACTCAATAATAGATAGTTGAGCTCATGACAATTATGTCAATTCAAATTGACAATTAGTGATAACTTTAACATAGGTCCACAAGCTCACGACACAACTTTCACATAGTTACATATGTAAATCACGAGTAAGGTTCACATGTCAGTAGAAATGGGTAGGGTATGGGTATATCCATGGGTAAATGGTTATACCCGTGCCCTACCCATAACTTAACGGGTAGGGTATGGGTACTACTAGTGGGTATAAAATTATGCCCATACCCTGCACATGCGGGTACGGTATCCGTGGGTACCTGTACCCATGGGTAAAATTGCCATCCTTAGTGGCACTCGTCCTGCGAGCAGGTGGGTGGCGGCGGCCAGAGGAAGTGCGCCGATGGAGGAAGTGCACCGGCCAGAGGAAGCGCACCAGCGGGAGCTCGGGGCGCGATCTTGTATGTCGTCTTTTCAACGGGTGGCATCACCTGTGCTGCACGGAGGAGAGATGGATGCCGGCGCTGGCATAGGAGATGGAGGCCGGCGGTGGGGGCTCTGACGAGGCGGCGGAGGCCGTACACGTTATGCAGGGGTGATGCAGGTGAGCGGCGGCGCTTGTCCTGCGAGCTGGGCCGGTGGTAGCGCGCGAGGCCTGATGGCGGCTCCGCTTGGGGAAGCTTTCGACGGTGCCGACAGGGAAGAAGGAAGGTGGAGGCGGGGTGATTTGCACGAGAATTAAATCCCTGAGGGGTTTTTTGCAAAAAAAAGTTGAACTACGGCCGAACAACTTTTTCTGGACGGAGGGAGTACACTACACACCATCTCTGTAGGCCGATGTGTCGCTCTCTCTAACACACACACATTGTTAAAACACACACACACACACAAGTTCATAGAATAGGAATATCGTACGAGTGGGAAGCCACATGAAGTGAGATAAATGGTGTACGTACAAGAAGAGAAGAGGTGACGAATATTCCATCAAACCCGGACTGAGGAGTAGTACTCCCTCCGTCTAGGTGTTAAGTCATCTTACAAAAATCAGATATTCCCAAAATGTTTAGGCGTCGTCCATTAACTTCGCATCTCAATCCCCTCCTAGACTCGTTGCTAGCGAGCGTTGTTACTTACTCTGCCTTGTTATCTCCCCCGGAAACCCAATGCATGGAGTGCAACTACGTGTTGATCAGTCAAGGAATCAAAGTCGGCTTGCATGCGAGTTAATATGTGGCCCTGCATGGTAGCTAAAACAACATCTCTTAATTGTTGTGATTAATTGTTGCGTTTAGAGACAAAAATCAGGGCTTTGATTGGAGGAAGGACCGGTCAAGTTTCTCCTTCTCCTCCAATCTGCTTGCACCTTGGTCCCGCTGCACCTTCTAACATGACTTACACCTAGACGGAGGGAGTAGTATGAGATACGGTGGCACACTGACTTAGGTCGAATACAAGTGCCCAAAATTATTGGAAGAGAGCAAAGTGTACAAACTAAATAACTAATTGAATTTCTCGTTTTTTCTAAACGGAGGCAAAAGATTTGCCTCATCCACTAATTAAGAGGAGAATAGAGTTTCATAGTTTGTAAGTGGCCCTACAAATAAACGGCATGTCAATTACTCTCAATACGCCCTAGTTTCTTAGCACCCGATGTAACCCTTAGTACATATGGTGGCACACTGACATAGGCCGAATACAAGTGCCCAAAATATATAAAATTGGAGGATGGTGCATCCCACCTTTCCGATATTTTGACCGTGTGTGGTTCAGTTGTTGTTCACTTCGGAGGGTCGTGTACCACACGTGAACGTTAGTAAGCGCGACCCGGAGGCGTGCAACGTTAATTGTGAGTTGAATCCTTCGAGCGTTAAATTTTCTTCACGTATTAGCATTGCCCCTAGTATATTTCTTCACTATGTTAAATAAAAAGTTCCTTTTGGTGCACAATTTAAAACAATTTTTATGGAGAGAAATAGAAAACAACTCCATCTATATACGCTGCAGCCTCAACGCTTGTTTTCTAGGGTTTGCTAACTTCACACTCTCTCCACTATATATATACACGATGGAGCCTCAGCACTTGTAGTTCCTCTCTTCACACTCTCTCACCCTCTCAAGATCTAAACAAGACTTTGTTGGCCTCTCTCTCTCTCTCTCTCCCCTCACTACTGGTCAAAGAGCCGGCAGGATCCGTCCGCCGGGAAGGGAAGGAGGCTTGACATTGTCGCCATCGGCGAGGGAGGGAATCCACTACCGGCGTTGTCGTGGAATTGTCACGGCAGATGTCCTAGTGTGAGGACTTAGTCGTGAGGCCAACGCATCTATGCGGTAGCTTGAAGGGGTTGGTCGGAATTGAGAGACGCGAGGTGGATCATCACACAAGACAAGGATTTAGACAGCTTCGGGCCCCAGGAAACATCACCCGGTAACAATCCTACGTGCTGTTTGTGGCTAGGTCTCATTATGCTCATGAGGGAGTTGCCACATAAACCGGCTCTCCTCTAGTTGTGTCTAGCCTTAGCTATTATTTTCTGTCCCTCTTTGGGGAGCCCTGCCCCTCCTTATATATGTTGAAGGGGCGGGTTACATGTGGAGTCCTATTAGGATTAGGACTAGTCTATCTTCTAATACAAACCGGATACAAGTCCGGGTCTTGACTCCTTGTAAGGGAAATATTCCTCACACCTTTTCTCTTAAACCGGCCCACCATTAACATAAACCGACCTTCTGGGCCTTGGGCCTTGTCATCCATCTGTCCCACCCGCTGGGTGACCAGTGAGTCATATGTTCAGTCAGGTTGCTTGTAAACCGTCTGGTCAGTGCGGGTCGCCGGTGAATCGCCAAGTCTGGCCGGGTTATACTTCCGGCCGGGTTACGCCGCGGGGTATATCCCCGACATTAGCCCCCAAGTTTAGCTTGGATTTATCCATGGTAAACGTATGCTGCAAAATAAACACAAGAACAAATTTGACAGGTTGTGCTCCAGGTTAAGAATTCTTGTAAACCGGCACCTGATCATCCTTAAGTCTTTGTCATTTCCTCCTTCTAGAAAATCCGGGTCAATAGACCAGCTTCATAATCAATTTGCTTATAGAAGAAATATTGTAAATAAAAAATCCATTTGATTCGGCCTTGAATGCTCTGACTTGACAAAAATATTGGTCTTCAAATATTCAACTAATATTCACCCGGCTTGAAAATGTAGAACTTGCCAAGCTATGATTTCCAAAATCAGCGGGTTATAAAAACTAATAATTTCGGGTCATGGTTGTTGCCAACGCCAGTTCATGATTGTTGTCAACGCCGGTTCATGATTATTGATGACGCCGGGTCATGATTATTGATGACGTTGGGTCAATCTGGTTTATTCAAAACTGAGAATTTGAAGATTTTTCTCTCTTATATCCATATTACCTGTAGCCCCCAAGTCTTGAGAAGAACAAAGTGATGGCTTAAGACTTGCTTCAATATAAATATTACTACTTTGAAGAAATCCATGTTGTTCATCGCAGTCATTAGTCAAAACTGAATATTCCACATATGTAGCCCCAAGTGCCGGGTTGTCATGCTTGCAGCAGCCTGAGACTTATAATTGCCTTTATGCTCATAAAAACTTCAACCAGTGTAGCCCCCAAGGGCCGAGTTATTATGCAATAATGAGCATGGAATTTATAGATATGATCATGTAGAGTTGAACAACAATGTGTAGCCCCCAAGGGTTGGGTCATTATGCAATAATGTGCAGGGACTTTGTAAAGATGATCATGTAGATTTGAGTAGCAATGTGTAGCCCCCAAGGGCCGGCTCAATAAGATAATACTAAGCTAGGACTTTGTATATAATTCATTGATAATAACATCATATGATGTAATCTCCACCATGGGACTTGAACCCACGTCCATAAGGTTAAGAGCTTTGTACTCTACCAACTGAGTAGTGGATCTTTCAATATAATGTACTGAGGCTTGTGTACCTTGAATTTTTGACAGGAGCAATTGGTAGCCCCCAAGGGCTGGCTCATTACAATGGGATGAGTCGGGTCTTCAATAAGTTGATCAAAAAATGACTTTACATTAGCCCCCAAGTGCCATGGTGCATGCTGGCAGTGACATGGGACTTGCATATTTAATGTAATCTCAACTTAAATAATGTAGCCCCCAAGTACCGGGTCGTAAGCCTGCCGCGACTCGGGACTATTCCTTCAATTGTAGAATAAATCATATCCATTCATAATATAATAGCCATTGCTCTAAAGAGACTTTGAAAACCTTAATCATAATACTGGTTACTGATAACCATAATAAAATCCAGCCATGTTGGCTATTTGAAGATTTGAATAATATAATCCAATGATTTATGAGCGCATGATTCCAATGGCGCAATCCAAATATATACTGGTGACTTATAATCCCAAGCCAGTCCGGGTTAATAAACATTGGATAATTTATCATCATACTGACGACTTCTAGCCGAAAGCCAGGCCGGGTTAATAAATGCCGGTGATTTATAATCATGCTTTATTCAACCCGTTTCTGCACACAACAAGTTTAAAGTGTCCTGGCGGTTTACCGCCGGACGGGTCATAATGCCCAACATATAACCCGGGTTTATAACCAAGGTTGCACTTAAGAATAATCAAATATGAAATATATCATACCTGTGACATTGAATCACGTCGTTGGTTTACCAACTTTTTGTAGTAAGGGTGATAACCCAAATCTTGAGTACTGATAACTCCTCCCATATTTTCCCAGTTTATAATAAAACCATACCGGGTTGTAATAAACACAGGATTACACATATATAATACTGGCGACTTGTAGTCGAAACCAAACCGGGTCAATAAGCGCCGGATTATAACTGATCACATATTGACAACTTGTAGTTGAAAGCCAAGCCGGGTCAAGGACGCCGGTTTATCAGAAGATATTATGAACCTCAACAAAGGCGAAAAAACTTGGCAAATAGAACTCAAAGAAACGTGCAAGGCTTTTCACGGGCTGCCGAGCCCCAAATCGAGGCTTTTCATGGGCTGCCAGGCCACTGAGTTAACCATTTCACAAAGCCTCTTCAGATGGACCTCAATCTTTAACAAATCACGTTTTAACTTTGACAAGTTCAGGGTCTATGAGATTGACTTTTCAAACGTTCGCGGGTCGTACCAGGATTACCTGGGCGGAGTGACTTACTTAAAGAAGGCAGGTTAACCCGAGGTTTTAGGTGCGAACACCTGGCTTCCAAGCCTGACTTGATAGCCTATTACAAGGGTGCAGACTCTTAGTTTGATGCGAAGCAAAGAGCCCCCAAGTAACTTCCCTGGTGGCCTTACGCCGATCAAGAGGTGTTGTTATGGTTCAAATACAACCAAGCCCCCAAGTGATTTCCCTGGTGGCCTTACGTCGATCAAGAGGTGTAGCTATGGTTCGAATACGACCAAGCCCCCAAGTGATATATTTCTGAGCTGTGCTTGCCGGGTGCCTATGTTTGAGTTGTGCTGTGCAAAAAACTCTCTTTGGCCCCTTATGATAGTATTGGCTTGATAGTCGGATCAATATGTAATCAGAACTCCGCTTTATAAACAGAAGCCCCCATGTGATCAATAATATGATAAGCCAATAAGGCAGGATAACCCATGTTTGAACCGCACATCATGGCAACATGTCCTCTTCGGCAACCTTTAACTTTTTGCAAGAGATAAATTCTTCTTGAACCGAGATTTTGAACCTGATATTGAGAACTTCAAAGCTTTGTGGGAGACATCTTTCCCTTAAACCGGATTTTAAACCAGAATCTTCATTTTCAGCCGAAAATTTTCTGACGGCCTTTAAACTCGAACTTGCGAGAAATTAATTCTTTTTGAACCGGAATTTCGTAAACCGGATTTGAGAGCTTCAGTGAGACTGACCTCCCTTGAGCCGGATTTTAAAGCGAAATCCTTTCTGATGACCTGGAAGTTCTTCATTGAGCCGGGATTTGGTGACTGTCATATGCTTTCTAAGCCGGAAATGTTTTGACGGCCTTTAAATTTTCATCAATATGACAGTAGCCTCCGGGACCGGGTTATCTTTCCCTCCATCATTCTGGGGTTCTTGACTTCACTAAAACTAGCAAGATTTGCTGAGTCGTGTCATCGTAGCCCCTGAGTCTCAAGGTGACTCGAGGAGTTGGCTTGAGATTCTCCATATTTGACCTTGATAAAAACCGGCACAAGTTGTATATCATTGGTGTTGATAGCACAATGTGAATCCACATAAGTTTGAGTGACTGCGGCAGGTTATAAATGATCCTGTATGAGCCGTGTTAGCAACTCGGCCAATGGTTCCTTCCAACTGGCTATTTTGAAGTTAACCAAACAGTAGTTGCGGCGACTTGTGCGCCTTTTCATTGAGCCATCTAATGCAAACGACAGTTGATAATATATGATAATTTGCCTCCAATTTGCTGAAAGAAAACCGGGCTATCCAAGCAGTGACTTGCTTATACTTAATAAACCGATCATGCGGACAGGTGCGGCCCTGGTGTGTCGATGTAGACCAGGCCGCAATAGACGGACGGTGAAAACTTCCACAGTATAAGAGGTGGCTCAGACAGATGAATCGGCCGCGATTTTGTAAGCTGGTGCGGACGGGTGAGTCAATCACAAGCACGGTAAGCCGTGCGGATGGGCGAGTCAACCACGTTGTGTTTGATGTAGTAAACAATTGTCCTGCATCAAAAACATCGCAGGCCAGAGTAATTGCTCTTTTTAAAGAAAGCAATATATGATATAGAAATATAATGGATGGATTTCACCTGATATGTTAAACCGGAATTTATCCATCGCAGAGTTGATGATCGCTGCTGTAAAGCCGAAATCAGTCCCGGCATAGTCGACCGCGGGAACAGACAGGTGAGTCGGCCCAGCGTTGTAAGACGGTGCGGACGAGCAAGTTGTCCTCCGCGTTTGTAAGCCGGCGCGGACACATGAACCGGCGGCGAAGGCGGATGGGCGAGTCGTCCGTGGCGTTGTAAGGTGGTGCGGACGGGCGAGTCGGCCGGCGCGTTGATGTAAACCGGTCCGCGATACGCGTGTCCGTGAAGCTGCGCGGCACAGCCGAACGTGCCTCCATGGTATAATACCACCCCTTTTTCTTTTAATAGCCATCCTGCATAAAAATATTACAGGCCACCGTAATTGTTCTTTTTAAAGAATAAAAATGTATCCATAAAAATTGACTGGACAAATTTCACCTGGTATGTTTGGCCGGAATTTATCCACCACGGAGTTGATGATCACCTTGCCCCCCTTTTTTACCAGCGGGGGTGCATCAGCGAAGCGGCGACATGAGGCCAAAGCGGGGCGGCTTACGGCAAGTGCGGGTGAGCGAGCCACAGCGGCGGCAGAGTTGAGGCTGCACGGGGCGTTCAGTGACCCGGAGCAAAGGCGGAGTCGTGGCCACATGGCGGAGGCGGAGGCGGCTCAGCTGCATGGTCAGAGCAGCGAGGAAGGTCCATGAAAGCGGTTTGGCGATGGTAGCACAACCCACTCAGCCGCAGATGACCAGTGCCGCCTTGCCCTGCTCACCGTTGATAGTGCGATGCAAGCACAACCAAATAATTAGCATTCAAATTTTTTTACTGCATGGTAGTAATACCTTGCAAGCTTCTCGAAAGCGAATCTGTTTGCTTGATATGAATAGAAACGTTCCCAGCGTCTTCTGCACCATGGCTCAAGGTGCGCAGCAACAGGCGCTCGAGGCGAAGATGTCAGACTAGTGGTGCGAAGTCGGGTCAAATGCGGATGTTATGACAGAGTCGGCTCAGACACAGAAGATTGTGTCCCTGGAATCTTTAGTCTCGCAACTTGCGTCCCCAACTTGTCTACCTACTATCACTTTGCTTGTACGTACAAGGGATAAACTGGATTTCCTTAATCTAGTACTCATGTACACAGCCATCCGAGTTTGAATCATATATGTCTCAGATTTGACCGGCCAGTTTCCTTTGTCTCTTCATGATGATGTATAACTCTCAACTAATCCATCACCCATAGGGAACCGTGCCAAAGCTAGCACCTTCCGCTTGAAGAAATCTGAGGCTTTGTATGGGAACTAGTACTAATTTTGAGGTTTGATGCAAACAACCATCTAGCATGTCAATCCCTCCTCGAAACTTGAAACAGGGAGTAGCATTGACTGTGTAACGCAGCCGTCTTGGTTTGAAAAAACATGGCGGTAGTTTCTGGGTGATCCAGGCACATACGAACAAACTCCTGCCTATCTCGATGTAACGCGCCGTGCGCTGTCGCAGAAAAATTTGATGTGTCCTTAGATTGACAGATCGTCAGAGACACCTGTGGCGGCGCATAAGCCGTAACCCTAATTTCTTATGAACTTAATTTTTGTCCTCGTCAGTCCAACTGATCGTTGTTGATGTAAACTCTTCCTAGCCGGCTATTGCTCATCCGGCAGGTCATGGCTTCTCCATCCTTAAAAATATCCCTCCAAGAACTCAACACCACCGTGCGCAAACCCCACAGTGGGCGCCAACTATCGTGGAATTGTCACGGCAGATGTTCTAGTGTGAGGACTTAGTCGTGAGGCCAACGCATTTATGCGGTAGCTTGAAGGGGTTGGTCAGAGTCGAGAGACGCGAGGCGGATCATCACACAAGACAAGGATTTAGACAGCTTCAGGCCCCGGGAAACATCATCTGGTAACAACCCTACGTGTTGTTTGTGGCTAGGTCTCATTATGCTCATGAGGGAGTCGCCGCATAAACCGGCTCTCCTCTAGTTGTGTCTAGCCTTAGCTATTATTTTCTGTCCCTCTTTGGGAAGCCCTGCCCCTCCTTATATATGTTGCAGGGGCGGGTTACATGTGGAGTCCTATTAGGATTAGGACTAGTCTATCTTCTAATACAAACCGGATACATGTCTGGGTCTTGACTCCTTGTAAGGGAAATATTCCTCACACCTTTTCTCTTAAATCGGCCCACCATTAACATAAACCGGCCGTCTGGGCCTTGGGCCTTGTCATCCGTCTGTCCCGCCCGCCGGGTTACCAGTGAGTCATAATGTTCAGTCGGGTTGCTTGTAAACCGTCTGGTCAGTGCAGGTTGCCGGTGAATCGCCAAGTCCGGTCGGGTTACGCCGCGGGGTATATCCCCGACAGGCGCACCTGTTCTCTTTCACCCAGCGTCGGTGCGGGAGGGCCTCCGACCCCTTCTTCCCCGCTGCCGTACATAGTGTGGGCAGATCGGCCTCTGGCCGCCCACTGAGCCACACCCTGAGAACCTTAAGGTATAATTTACGTATTCCACATGCATTTCTCTAGCTGCATGTGGGCTTTTCTGCTTCTGCACTCGAATCTAGGTGTTGGATCAAATAGGAAAGTAGTGGGGAAAGTTGTATGGCATGAATCTAGGGCCCTGTCTGTTTGGGCTTTTGCTTCTGCTTTTACAGCTTTTCCACTTTGGCCAAAAAGCCAGAAAAGCTTCTAAGTAGGTGCTTTTGGAGCTTTTTGGCTTTTGATGAATCAATATAACCTATTTGAGCTCCAAAATCCATAAAAGCTCTAAAAGCACCTATTTAGGAGCTTTTATGGCTTTTGTGGCCAAAGTGGAAAAGCTGCAAAAACAGAAGCAAAAGCCCAAACAAACAGGGCCTAGGACGTGGTTCAAAGAGGAAAGGAAGGGGGAAAGTAGTACAGGCTGGCTATCCAGCACCTACGTTGGTCAAAAAGGGAAAACAATGACAAACATAGTACGCACATCTGTAACGAACTGATCTTTCTGTTTTGGGGGACAAGACTGTAGAGTTTGAGCAGGACTAGATTTGTTGCCCTCACATAGGGAAAGGTGTCTAAAGATAAGAAAACTGGGACCAACACAAATATGCTCCTTGGTTGTTTGTTCTTTGTTGCAATAGACTGTGCATCACCCCTTTATACATCGGTAGATGCACATGGTGCTGGTGCATCCACTGTCCCGTACAAATCTTTAGCTGTTGTTAATCTAAGGCCCTATTTGGTTAAAAAGTCCTAGGACTTTTTTAGTCCCAACTAAAAAGTCCCTAGTCCCTACCTGTTTGGTTCGAGGGACTAAACATGGACTAGAGGTTATTAAATGACATGCTAAAAGACCATGTTACCCCTAGTAATGAACTAATAGAGATAAGGTGCGATGCGGGCAGGGGCAACTGTTGGAAAAAGTCCCCAAAAGACTCTCCCTCAGGGTCTTCTTTCTTTAGTCCCAAATGCCCACTTTTAGTCCCTAAAAGTCCCTCCTGTTTGGTTTAGATGGGACTAAAAGGGACTTTTTAATCCCTACACCAAAAAGTCCCTGTAAACAAACACCCTCTAATAACGCCGCTGGAAAATTGAAGCAAAGCCACAGTTGAAAGTAAATTACATGTTTAACGATTTTTATTGTTAATATAATCTCTCTATTATTATGAATCAATGCCACTTTTGAGGAATGCTACTGTCTTGCTTTCTTTCCCATTTAGATAAGTTACATGCTTCTTTTTGTGGGCTTCTGTGTCATCCACCGTTATTGACCAGTAGTTGTTTCCTTTGCACCTCTATGTAAACAGGGTAATCTACTTCACCTCATTGCTATTGCGACCTTTTGTTGCACTGCTCAAAACACTTTGGTTTTAAGAGTGTTTTGTGCAGTTCAACCAAAATGTCACACCGACAATGTTGCTTGATTGCTTGATCATAGTGGAACTGCATAAGAGGAGATCTGACTTCCAATTCGCGTTGGCAAATTTGTTTCAGATCTTCTTCTTATGAGTTGTTTGAATTCCGCATCATGAGAGGCCAGTACTAGCCTTCTTTCACATGATTGTGTAGTGTGCTATCATATGTTGTGCTACTTATACGACAATGTTGCTTGATTTTAGTGAACTGCACAAATGGAGACAAGACTTCCAATATGTATGTGCACCATAATATCCCATTGAGGTAAGATAATAATATTTCACAATTGTTGGCCTGTATTTTGCTACTGTCATCAGAAAATTAATGTCGTTGTTTAGTGCTATACTTGTGCTCCCTAATTGACATGCAAAATCTTAAATTGAAGGTGAAGCTTGTCTGTTATTGAACCAAGTGATGAAGGGGAAGAACAAGAGGAGGAATAACAAAAATCAACTCTCGGTGCTGTAATGAAGCACTAGAACTGTGATGACACAAGTAATGATATAGTTTTGCATCTTAATTTATTGCTATGGCTGGAATAAGCAATTCTTTTGCCACTGATTTGATGCCACTCTTAATGTAATATGTAATTATCTCTACTTCTGCAAACAGGTATCTTCTTTGAAGATAACATATATTTTAGTGGAACTGCACAAGAAGATGTTGGAAACATTAAACTAATCGAGGAGTATATAGTAAGCATGACAACCACAATAGACAACAATGGATGGTTCCGGAGAAGTGCTTCATCTGTATGCTCTACACAATAAGCCTCCTGGCGAAGGTTGGTACTGGCCCACGGGTTTCATCCATATGATTGAGCTTTGTCATCTCTATTGCTATTGTGCTACTATTTAGATATTGTCATGAGAAAGTGGTATTGTCCTCGAGAAGTGCTTCATCTGTGTTGTTTTAATTATTTCCTTTCCTTTTTTTCAAGCAAATAGGGATGCAACATTTACTTGTTCTCTTGCCTTTGCACAACAAGATCATCCTCTTCATAACAGAAGGAAGCAGTTGAAGGATGGTTACATTACTGCCCACAAGAACAAACTAACTTCAGCTCAGAAGGACTCACGGATCTCCATCTTTGTTGCTGTGATGGCCAATTGTTGTTTTAGGATTCTTTCGGCGAGTTCCATTTTCTAAATGTGTGCTCTGCATGGATCATGTAGGTTGCCTGTTTAAACCATCAATTCATAGTACAGTTTGCTTTATACTAATCACTTCTTTTGTATTTATGCAAACTGGGGTGCTCATCTTGATTTCAATGGGAACTGCACAAAATGTTCTTGAATATTCTCGAATCATTCATTTCCACCACAAGAAAGGAGGTGCCGATATGTTCAAGGCGTTGCAACATATAAAAAGGCGAAATCATACAAGCTACGCGCGAATTTGGTTGATTTTGGTGGAACTGCACAAAAAGAATAGCTGGTTTATTTAGCATGAGGTGCCATGTCAATGTCCGAACTGATGGCAAACCCTGCCCATTCCACAATCGTAGGCATTTGATATTTTGGAATGGGAAAACCTTGTCAAAGTTTGCTCATTGATGTACGCAAAACAACATGCATTTGACATTTTGGAATGGGACAACCTTGTCAAATCTTGCTCATTGATGTTAGCAAGAAGACATGCGTTTGATATTTTTGAATGGACGCCCTTTGCTGTCAGCAACATCGATCAATTTTTCTTTATTCTTTAGTTGTGAAGTAAATATTGGCTCTGACATGTGAATCACTGAGATGCATAATCATCGATTGTTTTGAATGTCTCTATGAATTGCCAGGCCTGTGTGTTTGATTGCAATGTGCAGGAACGCTAAAAAGCAGCTCAAACTTTTTGTACTCACTCTGTTACTTTTTACTTCGCATATTAGATTTCTTTCAAGTCAGTTGATTTTACATTGTGAATGTTGATACTTTTTCTATAAGATTGGTCAAAGTAGAGATACTTTGACTTCAGATAGAACTTATATGCAGACTAAAAAGGACCGGAGGGAGTACGTGTGAAACTGCTGCAAATGAGGTGATCACCCTGGGAATAATGCTAGTACATATTATTTTGCATCTTCATCCAATGCCAGTGATACAAGAACTCGAACTAATTGAACTAAATTCATTCATACACAGCCAGATTTCATCATTACATTTCATACATTCTTCAACTAAAAAGGGGTGCGCCGGAGGTATAATTAATTAACCAAAACTACCCACCCGTGTCCGGCTGAGCCGAACAGAAGCTTCAGTGACTTAAAATGTGGGCAAGATGCCTGTTGGTCCCACATGTCAGTGACCCAACTGCACATGCAGTTAAGTCACTGAGGCAGCGTCCTTCTCCAGCACAGCTCTCCAACTCGCTGCCAAGAAGCTAATCGGCCGTCAATGGTCAACCCGCCAAGCTTGGCTTCAACCGGAGGGTAGCAGCGGTGGCCTTACTTGGACCCGAGCGGCGACGACCTACCGTGTTCTACTCTTCCTCGTTTTTTGTGTGGCGCAGCCTCGTTGGCAGCGGGGCAGGGCCTCGACAGAGCCAGCGATGTCCTTTGTCTCGTTGCCGGCGAGGCTACACCTCGGCGGAGCGGGGGAAATCCTCCCACCTCGTTGCTGGCAGGGCAGGGCCTCGGCGGAGCCGGCAATGTCCTCTGCCTCGTTGTTGGTGGGGTGGGGCCTCGACGGAGTAGGGCCTCGCCGAAGCCAGCGAAGTCCTCCGCCTCGATGCCAGCAGGGCGGGACCTTGGCGGAGCAGGGCCTCACAGAAGCCGGCGAAGGCGGGGCAGGGCCTCGGTGGAGCCGACATTGTCCTCCGCCTCGTCGTCAGTTGCTACCTCTTGAGCACTGCGTTGGATTTCCCCGAAGAGGAGAGGATGATGCAGCAAAGTAGCGTAAGTATTTCCCTTAGTTTTTAAGAACCAAGGTATCAATCCAGTAGGAGGCTACGTGCGAGTCCCTCGTACCTACACAAAACAATAGCTCAATGCAACCAACGCGCTTAGGGGTTGTCAATCCCTTCACGGTCACTTACGAAAGTGAGATCTGATAGAGATGATAAATAATATTTTTTTGGGTTTTTATCAGTTTTGCCATCGGCTGTCTAGCGCTACTCAGTTTTGCCACTAAACATTTTCACTACTCAAAAATGCCACTGTTCTGTTAAATCAAGCTCAAAAAGACCATTTTTCACCGTTACCGTTTGGTCAATACACGTTGACTGAAGTTAGATGATGAAATTACCCATATCCCATTTGTAAGGGCCGCATGAGAAAAAGAGAAGAAAAATTGGGAGGCTGGGGGTTCGAACCCAAGACCACGGGCTACACAGGCGCACGAGCTAACCAACTGAACCATGGAAAAAATTAGTTTTGTGAGGAGATACAGACCTTATATACAGATGTATGAAGCTAACTAAACAAAATCTTATCTAATCCTTGACCTGATCTGTTCGTGGCAGTTTCCCTTTCCCCAGCTGGAACCAATATCCCCAGTCATCGCCGCCGCCTGCCAAAATCCTCACCTGGCACCGCCGGTCGCCGGGCTGCCCGCCCAGCTCCGGCGCGCCCCACTCGCCGCAGCTGCGGCGCCTCCCGCCGAGTGCCGCCACCCATCCCAGCTTCGGCTCTTCCTCCCGCCCGGCACCGCCACCGGAGGCAGGCAGCTCCGGCGCTTCTCCCGGCTGACTCCGTAGCTCCTCCCGAGTCTTGAAGTGCAATTGTTCCACGGCAATGGCGATGGACAGCAGGACCAAATCGGAGGCTTGCATCGGCCACAGGACGCCCCAACATGACATATGCTCTGAAATTCCTGCATTGTGAGTATACTAATTCTTAGTGTGCGTGTGTGGTTGAATATAACTTGTAGAGGTCGAAATTTGTACATAGAATTTGTAGTAGCTGACTTTGCCTTACTGATAATCGCGTGCAATTTGGTACTTGTGTTCCTGATGGTCAGGATGGATGCAGATACTGCTTGTATGCTGACAGTTAGGATGGAAACAAGCCGTGAGAATAGTGATGGTCTCAAGCGATATGTTGGCGGCTTTGATTTTCATCTATTCGTAGAACCTAGTATCACACACAAAACATTGCTGCACAAACTGTGTGATACCTATCCATGGGGGTGGCGTGATTACGTTGAGTTGAAGTACTATGATAGGGATCAGAATAAATGGGTTGCTGTTGTATGTGATGATGATGCAGCTTTGATGTTTGGAAAACATCAAGATTCAAAGAAAATATCTATGCAAATTGAGGTTCTTCAAAAATCCCAAACTCCTAGCACACCTATCCATAATCCACCTACACAACCTTGTTACAGTGAGAGTCAACATACAGGGAGTCAGGCAGTTGATGTTGATACAGTCAACATACAGGGAGTCAAGCAGTCTAACAGTGTTGACGATGCTAATAGAGACATAACTGATGATGCTATACCTGATAATGCTATTCTCTCGGATAATGATGATGAGCGGCAGTATCCAGACTTGGTCAAGAAGTCTACCAAAGAAGATGATTCGACAGATATGGAAGAGGAAGATAATCCTCCAGCATATGAATCCACTGACACTGAAGAGGAAGAAGAGAATAGAGACATGGGTTTAGTTGATGAAGAGGAAGAGGAGGAGGAGGACAGACCTGTTGTAGTATATAACAAGGAGAACCCATTATTTGCAGAAGGCTCGGTATTCCCCTCTTTGTTGGACTGCAAGAATGCACTTTCTACTTTTGCAATTAAACGTGAATTTGACTATACAGTCGAAAAGAGTGATTCTAAGAGGCTGAGAGCAAGTTGTGCATATAAGAGGTGTAAGTGCAGAATTCATGGCTCTTATATGAGGAATAGCACAATATTTCAGGTATAACTTGCTAACATCTAATTGATTTGTTTATTGTACCATTTATTTTGTGGAACTGGTAACTATACAAATGTGGCAAGTTTAACATACTAGCAACATACTAACTGATTTTGTTGTTTCCTACAGATCAAGGTGTGTCCTTTCTCTCATACATGCCCAACTAAGCTAAGAAGTGAGAAGTTCAAGCCGGCAAAGAGCAGGTGGGTTGCTGATGTTGTGCTGGAGTGGGTGAGAAAGAACCCAGATATTGGCCCTACTGCTCTTCAAGAGAAGATCCATGAGAAGTACCACTTCACGGTGCCATACATGCGTGTATCTCGTGGTAAGGACAAAGCAATGGATATGATTAGTGGAAAATGGGAAGATAGCTTCCATCGTCTCTATAGTTTCAAGGCTGAGGTGGAGAAGTGTTCTCCTGGTAGTGTAGTGGAAATAGACAAAGAAACTGTGTAGTACAAGATCAAAGGAAAAGTGAGGGAGAAGGAATGCTTTAGGAGGGTGTTTGTTTCATTCAAGGCATGTTGGCAAGGCTTTTTAAATGGATGTCGACCATACTTGGCCGTAGACTCAACTGCACTAAATGGGAGATTCAAAGGGCAACTAGCTTCTGCTTGTGCCATTGATGTCCGTAATTGGCTTTACCCAGTTGCATATGGGGTGCTAGAGACAGAATCATGTGAAAGTTGGGCTTGGTTTCTTCAAAATCTGCGTGGGCTTATTAGGCATCCTAAAGGACTAGTCATACACACTGACGCTTGCAAAGGTTTAGAGATAGCAGTAGAACAAGTGTGGCCTGGAGTGGAGCATAGGGAGTGTATGAGGCATCTTGCTGCAAATTTTAGAAAAAAATTCAAGGGCAAGGTCTATGATGATAATCTTTGGGCTGCAAGCTTAACTTTCAGCTCTAGAAAGCACAACTGGCATATGAAACAGATCCTTGCTAAGAAGAGTGTCCAAAAATATATGGCTGAACACCACACAAAGATATGGTATAGAGGCAAGTTCAATGAAATATGCAAGGTTGACTACGTCAACAACAACCTCGCAGAGTCATTTAATAGCAAAGTCAGAAAAGTTAAGTCTCTTCTTATTGTCGACATGTTGGACAAGATTAGGCAGATGATAATGGAGAAGTTTGATCTGCGGATCAGGATAGCATTAGAAAAATGGCTTGGCCATCTCATAATACCAAGTGTGATAAAGGCACTGCATGCCAAATCCAAAGGTAAATATCTTGTACTCTTTCAATTGATTAATTTCATAACAACTCAATTCAATAATTAATGTTTTGTGTTCTTTTCAGGGCTGAAGATGATGGTAATTAGACGCAGTGATGTTGAGGCAGAAATTACTGCAGTGGACAAAGATAATAGGGAATGGAGGTACCCTGTTGACATCGCAAAGGAAACATGTAGCTGCAGGCAATGGCAGGTCAAGGGTTTGCCATGTATCCATGCCTTGTACTTTATTACTTCACTACGAGGTCCAGTATCAGAAATTGAACCATATGTACATGAGTTCTACTCCGTTGCAAAATTTAAGGCTGCGTATGCGGACAACATACCTGCAATGGTAGCCAAGCAACAATGGGACATTGTTGACCCTGGCTTCAAACTACATGATCCAGTGTTGAGGAGGCCAAAAGGCCGACCAAGGAAGACTAGAATTAGATCTAGTGCTGAAGGTGCTGGCGTGGGCGCCAGGAAAAGGAAGTGCAAGCGATGCGGAGGCTTCGGGCACATTGCCAGATTGTGCACAAATCCAGTTGACCCAGCATTTGGAGAAGATGAGGCTGACCTCCAAGCTAGGGAAGCCCCTTTTGTGGTAGGAGAAGGCGACCCTGAACTATCAATGGTTGCAAGTTCTGCTAGGTAACATCAAAAGAACATGTGCTTTTCTATATGTATTTTCAACATCTATTTTCATTCTTTTTTGCAACATGACTAACTTCTGTACAGCTCAAAGAAAAGTGTGAAGAAAACAAGTGTGAAGAAAACAAGTGTGAAGAACACTAGGAAAAGGAAGGACATGCAAAATGAATTTTGTACCACAACCGATGGACCTGCAAGTGGATTTGTTTCGTCTCCCATGCATATTCGAATTGCAAATGCGGAACCAGCAAACAGTCCTGCTAAAAACACAAGAAGCAAAAAGAAGCTACATATGTGAAGTTTGTGTGATCGTGACCTTTTGCTTGTGAACCTGGACATGTTTCCTTTCAACCTTATGCATGTTTGAGAATTTGGACCTTTATATTTTGACCAACAAGTGGATGTTATTGAACCTTATTTATGTTTGTGAACCTGATTTGTGTGTGCTGAAAAAACAACAAGTTGATATTTCGAACCTTATTTATGTCTGTGAACCACTTTGTGTTTGTGTCATTTTCAGAAAAATGGGCAGCAACCATGCTGAAATTTTCATAGAAATATAGAATAATATGTGATCGTGCTATCATATGTGTTGTTTCTGTCAATTAGTGTGTGACCATCAAAAAATTTGGGCGTGGCGGTCTGCCTCATTTGTTTATGTCTAATAGTACCAGACAGTTTCTTCTAGCCGGCTAGCCGCTCGTGCGGATCTGTTGTCCATAGTAACTTTCAAACCGAAGTTCAACTATTTAGCAACAGGAAAATATACGAGACGTTGCTGTGTTGGAATATTATTCCATATAACATATAATGGATATATCTCCTTCTACAACATAACATCTCCTTAGCTCAGTTGGTTTGCTCGCTCTTTACTAGAGGTTGTGGTCTTGGGATCGAAACCCCAAGACGACAATTTTTATTCTATTTTCATGCACACCTTACAAATGGTCCCACAAGTCAACATAGAGAGACGGGGGGACAGGGGTATTTTTGTCATCTACCTCCAGTCAACGTGCATTAACCAGACGGTAACGGTGAAAAATGGCATTTCCGAGTTTGTGTCTAACGGAACAGTGGCATTTTTGATTAGTGAAAACATTTAGTGGCAAAACTGAGTAGCGTTAGACAGCCGATGGCAAAACTGATAAAAACCCTATTTTTTTGGTATTTTTAGTATAGAGATGCAAAGTAAAAAGTAAAAGCAAAGCAATAATAAAGTGATGGAGATTGATATGATGAGAAAGAGACCCGGGGGCCATAGGTTTCACTAGTGGCTTCTCTCAAGAGCATAAATATTCTACGGTGGGTGAACAAATTACTGTTGAGCAATTGACAGAATAGAGCATCGTTATGAGAATATCTAGGTATGATCATGTATATAGGCATCACGTCCGAGACAAGTAGACCGAGTCCTGCCTGCATCTACTACTATTACTCCACTCATCGACCGCTATCCAGCATGCATCTAGAGTATTAAGTTAAAAACAGAGTAACGCCTTAAGCAGGATGACATGATGTAGAGGGGTAGTTTCATGCAATATGATAAAAAAACCATCTTGTTATCCTTGATGGCAATGATACAATACGTGCCTTGCTGCCCCTTCTGTCACTCGGAAAGGACACCGCAAGATCGAACCCAAAGCTAAGCACTTCTCCCATGGCAAGAAAAACCAATCTAGTAGGCCAAACCAAACTGATAATTCGAAGAGACTTGCAAAGATAACCAATCATACATAAAAGAATTCAGAGAAGATTCAAATATTATTCATAGATAGACTTGATCATAAACCCGCAATTCATCGGTCTCAACAAACACACCGCAAAAAGAAGATTACATCGAATAGATCTCCACAAGAGAGGGGGAGAACATTGTATTGAGATCCAAAAAGAGAGAAGAAGCCATCTAGCTACTAACTATGGACCCATAGGTCTGAAGTAAACTACTCATACTTCATCGGAGGGGCTTGGATGATGATGTAGAAGCCCTCCGTGATCGATGCCCCCTCCGGTGGAGCTCCGGAACAGGCCCTAAGATGGGATCTCGTGGATACAGAAAGTTGCGGCAGTGGAATTAGGTTTTTTGCTCCGTCCCCGATCGTTTGGGGGTACGTGGATATATATAGGAGGAAGAAGTACGTCGGTGGAGCTTCGAGGGGCCCACGAGGCAGGGGGCGCGCCCTAGGGGGGCGCCCTCCACCCTCGTGACCGCCTCGTGGCTTTCTTGATGGAGGGTCCAAGTCTCCTGGATCTTATCTGATGAGAAAATCACGTTTCCGAAGGTTTCATTCCGTTTTGACTCCGTTTGATATTCTGTTTCTCCGAAACACCGAAATAGGCAAAAAACATCAATTCTGGACTGGGCCTCCGGTTAATAGGTTAGTCCCAAAAATAATATAAAAGTGGAAAATAAAGCCCAATATAGTCCAAAACAATAGATAATATAGCATGGAGCAATCAAAAATTATAGATACGTTGGAGACGTATCAAGCATCCCCAAGCTTAATTCCTGCTCGTCCTCGAGTAGGTAAATGATAAAAACAAAATTTTTGATGCGGAGTGCTACTTGGCATAATTTTAATGTAATTTTTCTTAATTGTGGTATGAATATTCAGATCTAAAATATTCAAGACAAAAGTTCATATTGAAATACAAATGATAATACTTCAAGCATACTAACTAAGCAATTATGTCTTCTCTAAATAACATGGCCAAAGAAAGTTCGTCCCTACAAAATTATATAGTTTAGTCAGGTTTCATTTTCGTCACAAAAGAATGCTCTCATCATGCACAGCCCCGATGACAAGCCAAGCAATTGTTTCATACTTTAGTAATCTCGAACCTATAAACTTTCACGCAATATATGAGCAAGAGCCATGGACATAGCACTATGGGTGGAATAGAATATAATGAGGGGGTTATGTGGAGAAGACAAAAAAGGAGAAAGTGTCACATCAACGAGGCTAATCAATGGGCTATGGAGATGCCCACCGATTGATGTTAATGCAAGGAGTAGGGATTGCCATGCAACGGATGCACTAGAGCTATAAATGTATGAAAGCTCAACAAAAGAAACTAGTGGGTGTGCATCCAACTTGCTTACTCACGAAGACCTAGGGCACTTGAGGAGGCCCATTGTTGGAATATACAAGCCAAGTTCTATAATGAAAAATTCCCACTAGTATATGAAAGTGATAACATGAGAGACTCTCTACTATGAAGATCATGGTGCTACTTTGAAGCACAAGTGTGGTAAAAGGATAGTAACATTGTCCCTTCTCTCTTTTTTCTCTCATTTTTTTGGGCCTTCTCTTTTTTATGGCCTTTCTTTTTTGGGCCTTTTTTTATTCCACACTTGGGACAACACTCTAATAATGATGATCATCACACTTCTATTTATTTACAACTCAATGATTACAACTCGATACTAGAACAAAGATGACTCTATATGAATGCCTCTGGCGGTGTACCGGGATATGCAATGAACCAAGAGTGACATGTATGAAAGAATTATGAATGGTGGCTTTGCCACAAATACTATGTCAACTACATGATCATGTTAAGCAATATTACAATGATGAATGTGTCATGATGAACGGAATGGTGGAAAGTTGCATGGCAATATATCTTGGAATGGCTATGGAAATGCCATAATAGGTAGGTATGGTGGCTGTTTTGAGGAAGATATAAGGAGGTTCTTGTGTGAAAGAGCGTATCATATCACGGGGTTTGGATGTACCGGCGAAGTTTGCGCCAACTCTCAATGTGAGAAAGGGCAATGCACGGTACCGAAGAGGCTAGCAAGGATGGAAGGGTGAGAGTGCGTATAATCCATGGACTCAACATTAGTCATAAAGAACTCACATACTTATTACAAAAATCTACAAGTCATCAAAAACCTCGGCACTACGCGCATGCTCCTAGGGGGATAGATTGGTAGGAAAAGACCATCGCTCGTCCCCGACTGCCACTCATAAGGAAGACAATCAGATGACACCTCATGTTTCAAATTTGTTGCATAACATTTACCATACGTGCATGCGACGGGACTTTCAAACTTAAACACAAGTATTTCTCAATTTCACAACTACTAAACTAGCATGACTTTGATATTATTACCTCCATATCTCAAAACAATCATCAAGCATCAAACTTTCTCAGTATTCAACACACTCATATGAAAGTTTTATTATTAATCTTGCATACCAAGCATATTAGGATTTTAAGCAAATTACCATGATATTAAGACTCTCAAAATAATCTAAGTGAAGCATGAGAGATCAATAGTTTCTATAAAACAAATCCACCACCGTGCTCTAAAAGATATAAGTGAAGCACTAGAGCAAAACTATAAAGCTCAAAAGATATAAGTGAAGCACATAGAGTATTCTATCAAATTCCAAATCATGTATGGCTCTCTCAAAAGGTGTGTACAGCAAGGATGATTGTGGTAGACTAACAAGCAAAGACTCAAATCATAAAAGACGCTCCAAGCAAAACACATATCATGTGGTGAATAAAAATATAGCTCCAAGTAAAGTTACCGATAGAAGTAGACGAAAGAGGGGATGCCTTCCGGGGCATCCCCAAGATTTGGCTTTTAGGTGTCCTTAGATTATATTGGGTGTGCCATGGGCATCCCCAATCTTAGGCTCTTGCCACTCCTCGTTCCATAATCCATCAAATCTTTACCCAAAACTTGAAAACTTCACAACACAAAACTTAAAGTAGAAAATCTCGTGAGCTCCGTTAGCGAAAGAAAACAAAAGACCACTTCAATGTACTATAATGAACTCATTATTTATTTATATTGGTGTTAAACCTACTGTATTCCAACTTCTCTATGGATTATAAACTATTTTACTAGCCATAGATTCATCAAAATAAGCAAACAACACACGAAAAACAGAATCTCTCAAAAACAGAACAGTCTGTAGTAATCTGTAGCTAGCGCAAGATCTGGAACCCCAAAAATTCTAAAATAAATTTATGGACGTGAGGAATTTATCTATTAATCATCTGCAAAAATAATTAACTAAATAGCACTTTCCAAATAAAAATGACAGCAGTTCTCGTGAGCGCTAAAGTTTCTGTTTTTTACAGCAAGTTCAACAAGACTTTCCCCAAGTCTTCCCAACGGTTCTACTTGTCACAAACACTAATTAAATACAAAAAACACAACCAAAACAGAGTCTAGATAATTTATTTATTGAATAACAGCAAGGACAAATATTGTGTTGTCTCCCAACAAGCGCTTTTCTTTAAAGCCTTATAGCTAGGCATAATATTTCAATGATGCTCACATGAAAGACAAGGATTGAAGCACAAAGAGAGCATCATAAAACACGTGACAAACACATGTAAGTCTAACATACTTCCTATGCATAGGCATCTTATAGGCAAACAACTTATCAAGGCAAGCATCAACTAGCATATGCAAGGAAGCGGAAACAAACAATAGCAATCTCAACATAACGAGAGGTAATTTAGTAACATGAAAATTTCTACCACCATATTTTCCTCTCTCATAATAATTGTATGTGGGATCATAAGCAAATTCAAAAAAATAGCTATCACATAAAATATTTTCAACACGATCCACATACATGCAAAGTTGACACTCTTCCAAAATAGTGGGATTAACATTAACTAAAGTCATGACTTCTCCAAACCCACTTCTATCAAAAATTTCATAAGATTGAACGTTCTCCAAATATGTGGGATCTAAAGTTGACATTCTTCCAAACCCACTTTCAATAATATTGCAAACACTATTATCAATCTCATATTCATCATGGGGCTTAAATAAATTTTCAAAATCATAAGAAGAATCACCCCAATCATGATCATTGCAACAATTAGAGGACATAGCAAAACTAGCATCCCCAAGCTTAGGGTTTTGCATATTATTAGCACAATTTACATTAATAGAATTTATACTATCATAATGCTTTTTATTCAAAGATCTATCGTGAATCAGTTCATAAAGTACTTTATCACACTTTTCAGATTCACGAATTTCAAGCAAAACCTCATAAAGATAATCTAGTGCACAAAACTCACTAGCAATTGGTTCAACATAACTGGATCTCTTAAAAAGATTAGCAAGCGGATGAGGATCCATGGATCTTAGGTTCTCTATTTAGTAATAAATAAATGACTATTCCAACCATACGAGTAAACAAAAAGCAAGCGGGCAAAAAGAGGCAAACGGGAAAGAGAGGGGAGGATAGAGAGAGAGAGGGCAAATAAAACGGCAAGGGTGAAGTGGCGGAGAGGAAAACGAGAGGCAAATGGCAAATAATGTAATGCGAGAGATAAGGGTAAGTGATGAGTACTTGGTATGTTGACTTTTGCAAAGACCTCCCCGGCAACGGCGCCAGAAATTCTTCTTGCTACCTCTTGAGCACTGCGTTGGATTTCCCCGAAGAGGAGAGGATGATGCAGCAAAGTAGCGTAAGTATTTCCCTCAGTTTTTGAGAACCAAGGTATCAATCGAGTAGGAGGCTACGCGCGAGTCCCTCGTACCTACAAAAAACAATAGCTCAATGCAACCAACGCGCTTAGGGGTTATCAATCCCTTCACGGTCACTTATGAAAGTGAGATCTGATAGAGATGATAAATAATATTTTTTTTGGTATTTTTGGTATAGAGATGCAAAGTAAAAAGTAAAAGCAAAGCAATAATAAAGTGATGGAGATTGATATGATGAGAAAGAGACCCGGGGGCCATAGGTTTCACTAGTGGCTTCTCTCAAGAGCATAAGTATTCTACGGTGGGTGAACAAATTACTGTTGAGAAATTGACATAATTGAGCATAGTTATGAGAATATCTAGGTATGATCATGTATATAGGCATCACGTCCGAGACAAGTAGACCGACTCCTGCTTGCATCTACTACTATTACTCCACTCATCGACCGCTATGCAGCATGCATCTAGAGTATTAAGTTAAAAACAGAGTAACGCCTTAAGCAAGATGACATGATGTAGAGGGGTAGTTTCATGCAATATGATAAAAAGCCCATCTTGTTATCCTCGATGGCAACGATACAATACGTGCCTTGCTGCCCCTTCTGTCACTCGGAAAGGACACCGCAAGATCGAACCCAAAGCTAAGCACTTCTCCCATGGCAAGAAAAACCAATCTAGTAGGCCAAACCAAACTGATAATTCGAAGAGACTTGAAAAGATAACCAATCATACATAAAAGAATTCAGAGAAGATTCAAATATTATTCATAGATAGACTTGATCATAAACCCGCAATTCATCGGTCTCAACAAACACACCGCAAAAAGAAGATTACATCGAATAGATCTCCACAAGGGAGGGGGAGAACATTGTATTGAGATCCAAAAAGAGAGAAGAAGCCATCTAGCTACTAACTATGAACCCGTAGGTCTGAAGTAAACTACTCACACTTCATCAGAGGGGCTTGGATGATGATGTAGAAGCCCTCCGTGATCGATGCCCCCTCCGGCGGAGCTCCAGAACAGGCCCCAAGATGGGATCTCGTGGATATATAAAGTTGCGGCGATGGAATTAGGTTTTTTGCTCCATCCCCGATCGTTTGGGGGTACGTGGATATATATAGGAGGAAGAAGTATGTCGGTGGAGCTTCGAGGGGCCCACGAGGCAGGGGGCGTGCCCTAGGGGGGCGCCCTCCTCCGTCGTGACCGCCTCGTGGCTTTCTTGACGAAGGGTCCAAGTCTCCTGGATCTTATCTGATGAGAAAATTTTGTTTCTGAAGGTTTCATTCCATTTGGACTCTGTTTGATATTCTGTTTCTCCGAAACACTAAAATAGGCAAAAAACAGCAATTCTGGGATGGGCCTCCAGTTAATAGGTTAGTCCCAAAAATAATATAAAAGTGGAAAATAAAGCCCAATATAGTCCAAAACAGTAGATAATATAGCATGGAGCAATAAAAAATTATAGATACGTTGGAGATGTATCATCAGTCTCGCCAAACAATGCCTCACCCACTTCATCGTCCTCTTTGTAGGTGGCCGCAACCTCTGCCACCCGCATGCGGTACCGCCAGCGCGTGTGGTGGCTCTTGCGGGTGGAGTGGTACGACTCGAGCAGCGCCTCCTGCTCCGCCTGCTCCGCAGTGATCTGCTCCTCGCTTGCAGGTGCTCTTGGAGGAGATGGTGGTTGTAGGTGGCGTCGGCCTGCGCCTCCCGGAACTGCTCCTGATGCTTCTGCCTCGCCGTGTCCATGTATTGGGCACGAGCCTTGCCGATGGTCATGGTGCAATGCACCGGCGAGGATAGCGCGGAGGAGGGGGTTGGCACCGGAACATCGACTACCATGTTCTCCATTGGAACGTCGTCGTCCTTTGGTTGCCTGCTGGCCAGCAGTCGGCAGCAATGGCCGCCATCTCCTTATGGTCTGTCATCCACCCGTCCCGAAGAGCGCTGGAGCGCGAGGCAGCCATGGTGGGCAGTAGTGGTGTGGACAGGAGGAAGGGAACGGAGGCAGATGACTGCGTCTATGGCCGGCGTAGCAGTTTAGATAACAATTGTGAGCGGCAGATGGACAGACGGGTGGTGCCCGAGTAGCCGCCTTGACAACTATGTATCGTTAATGTGGGCGGCAGATGGACGGACGGACGACACTATGTCACTGTATGATTGTATTTTTTAGCTCTATTGTACGTATTTCCGTATTTGAGCTGTCGCCGGTCGCACACGACCTCATTTTGCCGAACGTGTGTGCCAGGAGGGCATATCCCCGACAGTTTCTGGTCGTGTGGGAAGGACCCCCCTATCGCCCATACTCACTTGGCGACGGTTCCAGATGCCGTCGCGGAAAGGGGTTTAAACCGTTTGTTTAGGAGCTCGCTGTACTAGTGACATAGTGAATACATGAACTCCTCAAATTACGATCATCACCGGAATGTATCCTGACTTCTGTCACTCCAGGGTTTACAGATCATAACACGTAATAAGTGACTATAACTTGCAAGATCGGATCTAGAACATAGATATAATGGTGATAACATAAACGGTTCAGATCTGAAATCATGGCACCCGGGCCCAAAGTGACAAGCATTAAGCATGGCAAAGTCATAGCAACATCAATCTCAGAACATAATGAATACTAGGGATCAAGCCCTAACAAAACTAACTCGATTACATGATGAATCTCATCCAACTCCTCACCGACCAATGAGCCTACGAAGGAATTACTCACTCCCGGTGGGGAGCATCATGGAATTGGAATCGGCGATGGACAAGGTTGGTGTTGACGAAGATCGAAGATCTCCCTCTCCGGAGACCCAAACGGACTCCACATCTGGTCTCCCGATGAAGAACAGGAGGTGGCGGCGGCTCCATCTCGTGAAATGCGATAATTCTATCTCCCTGATTTTTTTCTCTGAAAATGTGATTTTATAGTATCAAGGTTGAGGTTTGCAGGGCCGCCAGGTGGGGACAACCCACCTGGGCTCACCAGGAGGGGGACGCCCTGGTGTGTCGTGCCCACCCAGGTGCCCCCTACAGTGGTTCTTGGCTTCAGAAGTTCTCTTTTATTGTGTAAAAAATCCTCGCAAAGTTTTGTTCCAACCCGAGAACTTTTTTTCTGCACAAAAACAACAACATGGTAGTTCTGTTGAAAACATCGTCAGTCCGGGTTAGTTTCATTAAAATCTTGCAAATTAGAGTCCAAAACAAGAGGAAAAGTGTTAGTAAAAGTAGATACGATGGTGACGTATCAAGCACCAACATCATAATCACTAGCATCACACATAATTTCAAAGGGTAGGTTCCAATCAGATGGTTGAACAATAGTTGCAGAAATTAAGGCTTTCTTAAGTATTTCAAATGCTTCTATACAATCATCATCAAAAACAAATGGAACATATTTTTGCAAGAGATTAGTGAGAGGCCTAGAAATTTTAGAGAAGTCTTTGATAAACCTCCTATAGAAACCAACATGACCAATGAAACTTCTTATACCTTTGATATCTTTAGGACGCGACATCTTTTCAATAGCATCTACTTTAGCTTTATCAACTTCAATACCTCTTTCCAAAATTTTATGCCCCAAGACAATACCTTCATTAACCATAAAGTGGCACTTCTCCCAATTCAAGACAAGATTAGTTTCTTCACATCTCTACAAAACTCGATCAAGGTTGCTTAAGCAATCAACAAAATAAGTTCCATAAACATAGAAATCATCCATGAAAACCTCAACAATCTTTTCACAAAAGCCAGAGAATATAGCAGTCATACATCTTTGAAAGGTAGAGGTGCATTACATAAACCAAAAGGCATACGCCTATAAGAAAAGGTACCAAAAGGGCAAGTAAAGTAGTTCTTTCTTGATCTTCTTGCGACACATGTATTTGAGAAAAAAACAGAATAACCATCTAGAAAGCAAAAGTGTGTATGTTCTGATAGTCTTTCTAGCATTTGGTCAATAAAAGGTAGAGGATAATGATCTTTCCTAGTAGCTTTGTTTAACTTTCTAAAATCAATTACCATTCTATAACCTATAACAATTCTTTGTGGAATCAATTCATTCTTATCTTTGGGAACAACCGTAATACCTCCCTTCTTAGGGACACAATGAACAGGACTTACCCATCTACTATCAGCAATAGGATAAATTATGCCTGCTTCCAGAAGCTTTAATATTTCATTTGTTACCACTTCCTTCATCTTAGGATTTAATCGTCGTTGATGATCGACAATTGGTTTAGGATCAGGCTCCATATTAATTTTATGCTAACATAGAGTGGAACTAATGCCCTTAAGATCATCCATAGTATATCCAATCACAGCTCGGTGCTTCTTCAGAGTTTTCATATAATTTGTTTTCTTCCTGCTCTGAAAGGTTAGCACTAATAATAACAGGATATATCTTCTTTTCATCAAGATAAGCATATTTCAAAGTGTCAGGAAATTGTTTAAGATCAAACAGAGGATCACTCTTGGGTGGTAGAGGATCTCCAAGAGTTTCAACATGCAAATTGTGTTTCAAAACAAGCATCTGTTTAAAGAAAATCTCATCTAATTCCTTTCTTTCATTCATCGACATATCATTTTCATGGTCTAGCAAATATTGTTCTAAAGGATCAGTAGGAGGCAATAGTTTCATCTTTACTAGGCAATTCTTTTTCATGGGGGTGTCTACGAAATTTGGAGAAATTAAACTCATGGGGGTGTCTACAAAATTTGGAGAAATTCTCATAATATATTTTAGCATTAATAGTGTTCAAGAAAGGTCTACCAAATATAATGGGACAAAAATCATCTTGTGGGGAACAAAGAACAAGAAAAACAGTAGGGTGTTTTACTTTCCCACACAAGACTTCAACATCTCTAACAATCCCAATTGGTGAGATAGTATCTCTATTAGCAAGCTTAATAGTAACATCAATATCTTCTATTTCAGCAGGTGCAATATCATTCATAATTTCTTGGTATAAAGTAAAGGGAATTGCACTCACACTAGCACCCAAATCACGTAAGCCATGATAACAATGATCTCCTATCTTAACAGAAACAACATGTATGCCAACCACATGTCTATGTTTATCTTTATCATCGGGTCTAGCAATTCTAGCAGCTTCATCGCAGAAATAAATAACATGCCCATCAATATTATCGACCAAGAGATCTTTAACAATAGCAATACTAGGTTCAACTTTAATTTTTTTCAAGGGGTGTAGGTGTTCTTCAAATGATTATATGTAATAGTTTCTTCTTCAGCTTTAATAGGTTCTACTACTTTAAATATCATCCTCCCAAATATATAGTTTCTTCTTCTTCTTCTTCAGCTTTAATAGGTTCTACTACTTTCACATCAATGGGAGGATGATATTTAAACCACTTATCCTTAGGGATATCAACATGAGTAGCAAATGATTCATAGAAAGAAGCTACTATTTCAGAGTCAAGTCCATATTTAGTGCTAAATTCACGAAAAGCATCAATATCCATAAAAGATTTAATACAATCGAACTTAACATTTATACCAAACACCTTACCTTTGTCAAGCTCCCAATCTTTAGAGTTGCATTTAATTCTTTCCAATAATCCCATTTGAATTCAATAGTCTTCTTCACAAAAGAACCAATGTAGGAAGTATCGAGCATGGAGTGATCATTACGAGAAAGCCGAGCATAGAAATTCTGAATAATAATTTCTCTTGAGAGCTCATGATTGGGGCATGAATATAACATTGACTTAAGCCTCCCCCAAGCTTTAGTGATAATTTATCCTTCACAAGGAAAAAATTATAAATATAATTCCGACCACGATGAACCAGATGCATAGGATAAAACTTCCGATGAAATTCCAATTTTAATCGGTTGTAGTTCCAAGCTCCAATATCATCACATAGCCTATACCATGTCAATGCCTTTCCCTTGAAAGATAAAGGGAAGACCTTCTTCTTGACATCATCCTCGGGAAAACCTGCAAGCTTAAATAATCCACAAACTTCATCCACATAGATTAGATGCATATCAGGATGTAATGTTCCATCTCCTACATAAGGATTAGCTAGCAGTTTCTCTATCATACCCGAAGGTATTTCATAATAAATATTTTCAGTAGGTTGAGTAGGTTGAGGAGCAACTTCTTGATCTACCGGTCGAGGTGAAGATACCCCAAACAAGCCCCTCAAAGGATGACTCTCCATAGTAACAAGTGACAACAAATTTCAGCATGTAATATAAATTTTCCGTACCAAATTCCACTCGCCAAAGGCGCTTCACTCCCCGGCAACAGCGCCTGTAACATCCAAAAATTCTAAATTTTGGAATGTTATATTAAATAAATAGATTTGATTCATTGTTTGATTGTGGTGTCGTTGCTTGTCTGAAATTTGAAACCTTTTGAAAGTTGAATGAGAGGGAATAAAAGGACTTTCCCAAACTTTCACCTAGCATTTATGATCTCCATGAATTCAAATTCGTTTCATCACAAAACCCTAGAGAGAAGATGACCTGACTTCTTCCATTTAAATAAATGAAAAGGGTTTGAAAAGATTTGAATTCCATTTGAAACTATTTCAAATTCAGAAACTTTAAGCAACTCAATGATTTTCATGAGAGAAGATAAAATGACTTCTTCAAAACATATGAAATATGAGTTGGAAGTTTAAAAGAATCAAATTGAAAGTCTCTTTGAAATTATTTTCAATTTGGAGTTATTTGGTTTTTATTCAAATTATTTTTCTCCAAAAATAAAATATATAGAAATTAGGGTAAAATGGTTCCCTACAATAGAAAAATGGAGATAAATAATTTTGAAATTATTTTGGTATTTTTAAAATGATTTTATTAGGTTTTACTGCAATGGTAGCACTGTTTGCTTTATTTAAATTTTTGTGGATTTTATTTGATGCTAGAAAATTTTCATACTGTAGAAAATCTTTTTCTGAAAATTTTGAGATATAATATGCTTATAGAAAAGTTTTATTTTTTATTACCCGTTTACCCCTTTTCCGTTTTTATAAAAAATGTACAAGGGACCGACTGCTATCCCTCGCCAGCGTGTGCAACATAGCGAGCAGGCCGGACTATATTATTTTCTTTTCTGGTTGTCCTATAATTTATTTATTTTCTGTTCAAGAAAAATATAGTTTTCTTTTCTAAAGAAAGGTAGAAAAAACTCTACGCATGCACACATGCGCGCACACGCGCAGGCCGGCCCAAGGCCTATGCGGCGGCGTTTCTTTTCTTTGTTTTCCTATCTCTTTCGTCTTCCTATTTGTCTATACATTTAGTCCCACATTGCCTAGCCTTTGACCTCTAAACCATTTTCACCTATAAATATACATCCATAAAGCCCCCAAAAATCATCCGATTCGGATTAAATCAATATTTTGGTTTGACTAGATTCATTAAAGAAAAAATATTTTTTTTATCCGGCGGGACTTTTGAAAGTTGTCTCCCCTCCCCAAAGTCGTCTTTTCTCTACCTTATAAAGGTATCTTTCTTCATTTTTTCTTTTTATACTTCCGTGGTGTATTATTTCTAGACTAGTACGGCAGAATAATTAGATTATCAATTAGTCTATGTATTTATATATTAGACCTAGTGCCGGGGTACTGATCCACGGACACCTATGGGACCGGCGGACCGGGTCCCTTTCGGTTCGGCGGGGGCGGAGATCGCACGAAGAGCAGATTGAGGCGAAACACACGAGCGGTTTACCCAGGTTCGGGCCGCACGGATGCGTAAAACCCTACTCCTGCTTTGTGGTTTGTATTGAGTTCTTGCTCGGGAGCGCGGAGTGCTACAGTACACCTTAGCAGCTAACGAGACCGAGCGTGAGTGTTCTCTAGACCAGCTCCCCCCCTCTACGTTGCGCATGGGCCTCCTTTTATATGCTCAAGGGGTCACCGACAGGTGGCAACGTAGACAAGGGTAAAAATGGAAAGGTGCTGCGGTAGGTACAGCTACCTGCTACAGTATATCATACCTAACCCTGACGGTAGGGGACAAGGGTATTAAATGCCCGTCTGTGTCGCCTAAATAGTGCAAAAGGGACCGTCAGGGACGCCACCATTCGCCACGATGGCAAACTTGTCAGCGCCGCTTGCCACCGCGCACCGCTGGCTGCACAGCCTCCCGCCACGCACGCCTGGAAGGGTCCCAGAGCGACACGTTGGTGGATGTGCTGGAGCGTGGGCACAGAGTGGTGGCTTGTCGCGGCAAGCGCCTTGCCGCGGTCGTTGTCTTGTCGCGTCCGGGAGCTTGTCGTTCACCGGGCCTTGCCGGGACGCACGGCGCGTCGCGGCAAGTTCCTTGAGATGCCTTGGGTGGCCTTCTCGGCAAGCTCCTCTTGCCGGGGTCTTGAGGTGCCTTGGTTGGCCTTACCGGCAAGCTCCTCTTGCCGGGGTCTTGTCTCCTTGGCTTGGATACTTTGTTCTTGAATGGCTTCAAAGGAACCACGGAGGACCTTGGCGGTCACCCGGCAAGCCTTGCCGCGGGATGCTGCGACTGCCCGTGCACAAGTTCGGGATACTAGGGTACCCCTACTCTAGTACACCGACAGGAGCCCCCGGGCCTGGGCCATACACGGTGCCGAGCGCTGTTGGGCCAGGCCCAAAACAGGGCACGGGCACGCGCGGCCTAGGTTACGCCGTATCTCTCTCCGTATCCACCGTGCCCTCCCCGAACGGCACACGTCAAATGCGGCGTCGTGGGAGAGATCGTGGGGGGTTTCTTTATTCGGAAATGCGGAACGTCCGGCCCCTCCCTCTTTATAAGCAGGGGAAACAGGGGCAGTTCGCCCATTCGCCCGTTGCTGCTCCAATCTCAGAAATCTCCGCCACTCTCCCATCTTCCCAAAGCCGAAAGAGAGCAGCGCTCCGCCCCCCACCGCCACTAGCACCACCAACGCCGTCAACCTCCTCCACCACTTCCGCCATGGCTCCGAAAGCCGACAAGGGGAAGGTCGTGAAGTCGACCGAGGCGCAGCGGCTTGCGACGCTGCGGAAGGAGCGGGCCATCTTCCCCCCCAAGCTTGCCGCGAAGGAGCTGAGGGAGAACTACTACCTCTTCTGGTCGGCGGAGACACGAGCGCATCCGGGCACGAAGGTACTTCCCGCCGCCGCTTGGAAGAAGGCCCCAAACGGATACCCTTTCTTCGCTTTGTTCTTCTACTGCGGGCTCTGCCCGCCTTTCTCTGAATTCTTCTGCGACATCATGAATACCTACGGATTCCACCTCCTTGACTTCACCCCCAATGCCGTTCTGACCATGTCAGTTTTCGCACATCTCTGCGAAAACTTTGTCGGAGTCCATCCCAACGTAGCCCTCTTTCGCCACTTCTTCATACCCCGAGTAGAGAGAGGAGAGCCTTTATCCGGCGGAATCGCCTGGATCTCGAGGGCCGGCAAGAAAGAAACTTATCTGGAGGGAGAATTCCGCGGCAAGTGGGAGGAGTGGAGAGCGGACTGGTGCTGGATTGACGAGGAGAACCCGCAGCCATTCACCACCCGGCGCCAAACCCCAGTAGCACACGGCAGCGATTGGAGTGACGTGGCCCCGGAAGACGACAGGCTGAAGATTGCTGTCACCCGGATCCTGCGCCTCAGGCTTGCCGGGCTTACTGTAGGCGCTGTTGGCGCAGACTTTCTTCGCCGCCGCATCGCCCCCCTGCAGGAACGGAGGAGGCCCACTTGGGAGTTCAAGAATGCCGCAGATATCATGAGGCTGCGCCCGGGCCTCAACTACAACTTCACTGTTCTGGAGCTCAACGCGATGCTCCAGGAGCTGTTCAAGTATGACCCCCAACATCCCGAAGTGTTCAGGTTGCCGGGGGGTGTCATTCCGTTGTGCAACAATTCTGCGCTCGACCACATCTGTGCAATGATGCCGCTGTGCGACTCGCATGGAATTGTGCCAACTTGGCAGGAGCCTGCAGACGACATCGTGCAGCAGTTCTTCGATGATTTGGTAGAAGTGGCGATCCGCCCCGACGAGAAGGACGGCCTCACCCGCGACACCACCGATGCGGAGATGGCGCTCATCGCCACTAGACTGGAAGAGGCGGCGGCAGCCGCAGCCGCGGGCGAATTTGGATTCACCGCGGAGGAGGCAGATGCAGCGGAGGCGGCAAGCAGTGCCGAGCGAGGGGAGCCTGCCGGCGAGAAAGAGCTTGCCGGGCATAACGCCGGGTCGAGCGAGTCCGCCAAGGAGACGAGCGGCTCGCTGGAGATCAACTCGTCTTCCACCTCATCTTCAGACAGCTCGCCGCAAGCAGAGCCTCCATCTCCACCAAGAAGGCGTCTCCGCAAGGCCGGGGACGTAGCGGAGCGGCAAGCGGGTCAACAGTCGCCACGCCGCGTGACACGCTCCACCATGGCAAACACCGTTGCCGCGGGAGCGCCTCATGCTGCAACGGCAACTGGAACGGGGTCTAGCCGGACCACCGCTTCAGTTCCTGCCGCTGCTCACGCCGCGCCGGCAGCCGGAGCGGGGTCGTCTCAGACCACCGCCACTGCTCCCGCCAAGCGGCCAAGGGAAGCTTCTCCTCCGCCTCCTCGCGCCGGGCGCGCGCCGGACTTCGACTTCTCCGCGTTCAGCTCTGACGAGGAAGAAGAAGAAGAGTAAGCTTCTCTCGCTGTACTTGCAGTTCTTCGATCCTTGCTGTTTGTCTTGTATCTCATTTGCTTTTCTCTGAACTTGTTCATCTTTAGGACTCTGGCCCAGAGAGCAGCAAAGAGGGCCAAGGTCCCGGTGATTGTCATCGAGGACGAACCTACCGCGACAGCAGGAGGTGCGCCCGAGACAACCTTGCCGGACCCGGCAACCTTTCTCCAGAGCAGCCCCCAGCGTAAGTATATGGTTTGCTTTCCGCTTGTGAGGTGCGCATGGATACTCCGTCTTTGCTGATTTTTGATTGCTGATTTGTGTAGGAGCAGAGCAGCTCCACCAGGAGCCAAGGGAGAATCCCCCGACAAGGGAGACCTCTTCGGCAAGGGAGGGCTTCCCGGTAAGGGAGAAGTCTCTGGCAAGGGACGGTTCTCCGGCAAGGGACAGCACCAGCGGCCCCCCGACGGCGGAGACCACGACTGCAGAACCCGGCCCAGGTAATCCTTTCCCTACAAGATTTCCCTTGTGTTCTTCTTCTCTTGATCTTCTTTTTGTTGGATTTTTGCTTGACTCTTCTCCCCTTTCCGACTGTCAGACCCATCCGCTGCGGAGCAAATGGAGACCGAGGTTGCCGCCGACGACGCAGACGGTGCTGGCGATCCCGCCGACGCAGAGGCCGCCAAGGCTGCCGCCGCAGCAACTGGCGAGGGGTCCGGCGATCGCACTGACGGCCCTGAGGCCGCAGGAGCACCAGGCGCTACACCGACCGCCGACCCGTCCGCCGCTGCCGCAGGGCCGAGCTCCGAAGAGCCCTAGCCAGGCGTATACTTGAAGGCCGGCGATGACGTCTTCATCAACCTCCCCTGGGCGTCAAGCTCCAGGGCGCCGGTCGAGGGGGAGATCTTCGACGGGGAGGTGCTCGCCTTCGCTGGGCTGACGCTGGTTGACGCGCCGAGCAGCAGCAGCAACGAGTCTGAGGAGGAGCGGCTGCTGCGGAAGTTGTTGTCGCTCTACCGCGCGCGGCAAGCCAAGCTGGAATCCCGCGAGGCGCTTGTCGTGAAGGCGGGAGCAGATATCGAGAAGCGCGCGGAAGAGCTCGGGGGTTTCCACCAGGAAGCCCTCCGGTCCCTGGCGGAGGAGCGGGAGCAGCTCGCCGAAGCGCAGAAGGCCTTCCTCCTCGAGAAGGCTGAAGTCGAAGAGCAACAGCGACTTGCCGCTGTGAAGCTATCTGCGGAGGAGGGCGAGTTGGCGCAGCGGAAGGTCAATCTTGACGCCCACGAGGAGGAGCTTGCCACGCGCGAGCGAGCATTCGGCGGAGCCCTCAAGCAAGCGGAGGATGCTGCCGCCGCCGCCGAGGCCGCCAAGAAGGAGTTGGAGACGAAGGCGGCGCAGCTAGAGGCCGATCTTGCCGAGAAGGGCAAAGAGCTCAGCGCCGCCAAGGACTCCAACGCAAATCTTGAGTTGAAGCTGACCACTTTGACCAAGACGCTGGCCGGTGCCAAGAAGCAGGAGGCGGCCTTGAAAGAAGAAATCAAGGCCGACAAGGCGCTGCTGGAGAGTGTTGCCGCCACCCAGAACGCCTTCAGGGAGACTATGGAGCATTGGACAGAGAGTCTTGTGAATGCTGCCACAGACATTGACAGGGAGTTGGCGCAGCTTGGGATGGAGGATCTCGGGTATCCCTCCGACGAGAACCTCCAACCCAGCGCCAAGCTCGTCTTGTTCTTCAAAGGCGTGGCGACGGCTCTTCAGCTGCTCCAGGAGAAGATCCCAAAGCAGCTGGCCGACGAGTCGCGCAAGATCTGCGCGGGAGCTCTCCAGAAAGTGTTGGTGAAGGTGGCCTTCCGCAATCCGGGTATCAACCTCGCCAACGTCCTCAAGACCCAGCCGCCGGATGCTGATCTGGAGGCGCTCAAGGCCCTTGTCGCACCCATTGTGGACAAGGTGAGCGGGATCAAGAGGATCGAGGGCGATCGCGTAGACTAGGCCGCCCATTTCTTCTTTTCTTGTTGCTGTTTGTCATGTTATGAAAACAATCTGTTAGAGCTGCGACAAGCTATCTTTGTAATATAACTTTATTCTGGGTGCTGATTGCAATGTTATTCCTTTTACTTGATTCCTCCCTTTGTATGTTTTTTCCCTACGCTTTTAGGGAACTTGCCGGTGCAGGCCCCTGAGCCGCGAGCGCTAAGTGCGGGATGTCAGCAGCCTGCTGGGGGTGCCGCTACCGGCAAGAAACCTTGTCGCAGCTAGTTGCAGCTCACTTAAGTTGTTGAGCGGACTCGAAACAAAGTAAGGGCGCAACTAGCTACGAGTTGGTTCCTCCGCGCACAGGTTTTACATACAAAGTGCGGTCGTTCAAGGGAGATAACTTAAAATTTAAAAAATCTGATTGCTCAAACTTTGGCAACTTAGCTTTTCTGTTGTTTGCTTCTCGACAAGGCGAAACTTTCTTGAACGACGCGTGGTCCATACCATTATCTTCTCCTTTCCCCCCCGGCAAACTTGTGGGCGAGGGAACCTTCCTTTCCTTGAGAAAAAAGAAAGAAGAGAAAATAAAGATATGGAGCCTTGCCGCTCGTTATTGCTTACCGGGGAGTAGGTGCTGCACAAAGTGTCAGATAACACATGCAAAAAATAGAAAGCATGAAATTGACAAGATGTGCGGAGCACATGAGCTTTACTTATGCATGGGGTCTGCGCCCGGCTTTGTACAAAGGATTACATGCAACAGCGGCAAGACTTGTACAAAAGCTGGTTGCCGGAACAGGTTCCGGCAACCGCGCCTTACGGGTAAAACTTACGAAGATGCTGTATGTTCTAGGAGTTGCTCACCGGAATGGCATCTTCGGTCTCAAGGCGGACAGCGCCAGGCCTAGTGACTCGTTTCACCCGATAAGGGCCTTCCCACTTCGGCGTCAACTTGTTGGAATTCTTGGCGGACTGAACACGCCGAAGAACAAGGTCGCCTTCCTTGAGACTTCTGGCATTAACTTTGCGGCTATGGTAGCGGCGCAAAGCTTGCTGGTAGCGAGCAGCTCGCACAGCAGCCTGAAGACGGTCTTCCTCAAGGAGCAGCGCGTCATCTTGTCGCAGCTGCTCTTGCTCAAGCTCATCATAAGCGAGCACTCGAGGTGACCCGTATACGAGTTCCGTGGGGATAACTGCCTCTGCTCCATAGACTAGAGCGAAAGGTGTCTGGCCAGTGGCTCGATTTGGCGTCGTCCTGATCGACCAAAGAACCACCGGCAGCTTCTCGATCCAGTTTCTTCCGCACTTGTGCAGCCTGTCGAAAGTCCTGGTCTTGAGCCCGCGGAGCACTTCAGCATTTGCCCTGTCCGCTTGACCGTTGCTTCTCGGGTGAGCAACAGAAGCGAAGCAGACCTTGGCGCCAAGATCTTGGACGTACTGCATGAAGGTGCGGCTCATGAATTGCGTGCCGTTGTCGGTGATTATCCTGTTAGGGATCCCGAAGTGGCAAACAATCGACCTGAAGAACTTGACTGCTGACTGTGCTGTGACCTTCCTCACTGGTTCCACTTCCGGCCACTTTGTGAACTTGTCGATCGCAACGTACAAGTACTCAAAGCCCCCGACTGCTCGGGGAAAGGGGCCGAGGATGTCGAGCCCCCAGACCGAAAATGGCCAGGATAAAGGGATCGTCTGGGGAGCTTGAGCTGGTTGGTGTATCTGCTTGGAATGGAACTGGCACGCTTCACACTTGGTTACTTGTGCAGTTGCATCCTGGAGGGCTGTCGGCCAAAAGAAACCTTGCCGGAATGCTTTGCCGACAAGTGCTCTTGCGCCAATGTGGTGACCACATATGCCTCCATGTATCTCTGCCAACAGCTTTTGTCCGTCTTCCCGGTGAATACACTTCAATTTCACTCTGTTGAGTCTTCTTCTGTACAGTGTCTTGTCGACAAACTGGTACATACTTGACTGCCGGGCTACTCTTTCCGCTTCTTCTTGCTTTTCGGGAAGTTCTCCTGTCTGAAGGAAACGGACAATCTGCTGCGCCCATGCTGGAGCTTGTGGCTCGACAACAAGGACTAAAGGCAAATCTGCTGCTGTGGGAACGTCCGCTTCTACAGCGAGAACCTGCGGCTCTGCCGGAGCTTGACGTCCCCCGGCAAGCTTGCCGGAGCAAAACTTGTCGGGAGCTTCTGCTTCAACGGAACAAACCGTAGGGCTTGCCGGAGCAGACCGCTCCTCAGTGCCTTTGGCGTTGATCTTGGGGACCTTCTTGGCGGTGGCTTCGGGAAGCTCTGCCGGCAAATAGTCACCAGAAATCAACTTCCTCTTCTTGCTCTGTCCAGTTGATGGTGTTACGGACGGTTGAGTCAGCTTGAGCACAAAGATCCCTGGTTCCACAGGTAACTTAAGTGCGGCGCACTTTGACAGGCCATCGGCAATGGCGTTCTGAGCTCTTGGAACATGTTCCATTTGTAGACCGTCAAAGTGCTCTTCTATCTTTCTCACTTCGTCGATGTAAGCTTCCATCGACGGACTCTGATAACTCTTGTTTACTTGGCAGACGACAAGCTGCGAGTCACCCCTGACAATGAGCTTCTTGATCCCAAGGTCTGCCGCGATCCTGAGACCGGCAAGCAAGCCTTCATACTCTGCAGTATTGTTTGTTGCTTGCTCCTTGGGAAAGTGCATCTGGACTACGTACTTGAGGTGCTCTCCGGTGGGTGCGACAAGCAGCACACCAGCGCTGGCGCCTTGCAGCGAAAAGGCACCATCAAAGTACATCAGCCACTCTTTGCTTGCTTCCTTGACGGGGATGCTCGTTTCTGGAATTTCTTCATCTGGTGTTGGCGTCCATTCTGCTATGAATTCTGCCAATGCTCTGCTTTGGATAGTTGAAGTGCTTTAAAACTTGAGGCCAAAGCTTGACAGTTCCAGTGCCCACTCAACAAGGTCTCTGCTTCCGGAGTCCATTTCATTGGACCTGCCGTTTTCAATAACTTGAAAAACGGCAGGGCGCGCTCGACAGACCTAGAGATAAACCTGCTGAGAGCAGCCACGCAACCGGCAAGTCTTTGTACATCCTTGACGCGCTTTGGTGCTTCAATCTGCTCAATGGCCTTGATCTTGTCGGGATTGGCTTCGATTCCCCGCTGAGACACGAAGAACCCGAGAAGCTTGCCGGAGGGGACTCCAAACACACACTTCTCAGGGTTGAGCTTGAGGCTAATCTTGCGCAGATTTGCAAAGGTCTCGTCTAAATCTTGGATCAGAGTTGCCTTGTCCTTGCTCTTGACCACTATGTCATCCATGTAGGCTTCCACATTTCTGTGTATTTGTGGCTCGAGAGCGACATGGACTACTCTTGCAAATGTTGAACCAGCATTTTTTAATCCGAAAGGCATCCGTATGAAACAGTATGTGCCACATGGAGTAATAAATGCGGTCTTTTCCTCATCCTCTTCTGCCATGAAGATCTGATGATATCCTGAGTATGCATCAAGAAATGAAAGCAAATCACATCCGGCCGTGGAGTCAACAATCTGGTCAATGCGCGGCAAGGGAAATGGGTCTTTGGGACAAGCTTTGTTAACATCAGTAAAATCGATACAAAGTCTCCATTTCCCGTTTGCCTTGCGCACGACTACAGGATTGGCCAACCACGTAGGATGGAGCACTCCTCTGACAAGGCCTGCTGCTTCCAACTTCTTGATCTCTTCTGCGATGAATTCTTGGCGCTCCACTGCTTGCTTCCTGACCTTCTGTTTGACGGGCCGCGCATGAGGACAAACGGCAAGATGGTGCTCAATTACTTTCCTGGGAACACCGGGGATGTCAGACGGTTGCCACGCAAACACGTCGACGTTCGCCCGCAGGAAAGCAATGAGCGCGCTTTCCTATTTAGGGTCGAGAGTGGCACTGATGGTGAAGGTACCACCAGTGCCGTCCTCCTTGGCGGACACCTTCTTCGTCTCTGGCGGAGCTGCCATTGTCTTCTTATACTTGCCGGTGGAGCTCGATGGTGCGTCCTCGACGGCGGCGCAACACTCCGAAGAGGTGCGCTTGCCGGAGTGAGCATCAGGACTCTTGCCGGACTTGGTCTTCTTCTTCCCGGGAGCTTCAACGGCAAGTGACTTGCGATCTGCTGCGGCTGCCGCTTCCCGGTAGATCTTGTCCGCGCAGATAAGAGCATCCTTCTTGTCGCCGGGGACAGAGATGACGCTTATCGGGCCTGGCATCTTCAGCATGTTGTAGGCGTAGTGAGAGGCTGCCATGAACTTGGCGAGTGCTGGACGGCCAAGTATCCCATTGTAAGGCAATGGAATATCGGCAACGTCAAAAGTGACCCTCTCAGTCCTGAAGTTTAGCTCGCTGCCAAATGTTACTGGCAACGTGACCTTCCCCTTCGGCTTGCTTCTTCCCGGGTTGATTCCTTGGAATGTGCCGGTCTCTTCAAGCTCGCTGTCAGGGATCTGGAGTTTATGGAGTACAGTGGAGGAGATCAGGTTCAAGCCGGCCCCGCCGTCAACTAGCATCTTAGTGACCTTGAGGTTGCGGATAGTTGGTGAAACCAACATCGGCAAGCACCCGACCGCAGTTGTGCGATCAGGGTGGTCCTCAATATCAAAGATGATAGGCGTGCTGGACCATTTCAGAAGCTTGCGTGATTCGACGGGTGGTTCTGCTGCATTAACTTCCCGCAACCACTGCTTGAGTTGGCGGTGCGAAGTATGCAGAGAAGCACCGCTGTCAACACACAAGACCTCTGTGGCTTTCTGGAACTCCTGCTCACTGGTCTCGACATCATCCATATCTTCGTCGTCGTCTTCGTCATCTTCATCCTTGTCGCGGCCGCGGGGAGGTCTGTCCCCTTGCCGCTGCTTGGCCTTGCCGCGGCGTCCTCCCCGGCCAGCGCGCTTCTTGCCAGATTCTCCAGCGCCTCCTTGGGCCCTCTCCTTGTCTCGTCGCTCGTATTCAGCCTTTTGCTGCTGGACAAGCTGCTCGACCTTCTTGCAGCTCTGGAGGTCATGGCCCTTGGTGCGGTGAATCTTGCAGTACTGCTTGTCGGTGCCGTCCTGCTTGTCGGCGACCGCCACAGCCTGGCAGTTGGTGCATGCGGCAATCTCCTTGCCGGAGCTACCAACATTGGCTTTCTTGGCGCCACCTTCATTGCCGGACTGCTCAACGACTAGCACATCTTTGCCTTTCTTTTTCCTGTTCCGCCGCCGGTTTCTCTTTGCCGGGGCAGCATCCTCGCTGTCAGATCCTCCTGCTCCTGCATTCTCTCCGGGGAGTTTCCTCCCTTCCTCAGCACGTGCACACTTGTCGGCCAGGGCATACAGCTCACTGACGTCTCTAATTTTGCACATCGCCATCTCCTCCCGCATCCTGCGGTTACGCACGTTCTGATGGAACGCGCTGATGACCGCGGCAGGGTGGACATCTGGGATGTTGTGCTGTACACGGCTGAATCTCTGAATGTACTTGCGCAGGGGCTCTCCTTCCTTCTGGGCGAGCAGATGAAGGTCACTCTCTTGGCCATGAGGTTTGTGGCCTCCTGTAAAGGCGCCAACAAACTGATGGCATAGGTCTGCCCAGGAGGATATGGAGTTGACCGACAAGTGCATGAGCCAGGACCTGACATTGGGCTTGAGCACCAGCGGGAAGTAGTTGGCAAGGATCTTGTCGTCCCGGCCCCCGGCAGCCTGCACCGCGATGGTGTAGATGCTGAAGAACTCCGATGGATGCGACTTGCCGTCGTACTTCTCCGGTACGTCTGGCTTGAAATTCTTCATGCTGGGCCATTGGACTTGCCGCAGCTCACGAGTAAACGCAGGACAACCTACCGCGTACGGCAAGTCGCCTGGTTCCCCTGGCGCATGCATGTCGACAGAGGGCCCAGCGCGCTGGTCTGATTGACGTCGCGCTTCTCTTCGGCGCTCGATGCGAGTACGAGCGTCTTCTTGCTGTCGTTCGTGAAGAACTTGGCACTGATCTCGACGAACTCGTGGATCTGATGACGCGGTGGAGTCGCTGTCGAGGTGGATCCGGCGAGTCGGCGATCTTGGCCTTAGGGGCGGAGGGTGCACAGTAGTTGCACCCCCACCGGTCTTGTCGCCACCGGCTTGCGCCTGGCTGACTTGCCGCGGCTGCGACGTGCTCGGCTGCCGTTGACTGTCGCCGTTGGCGAAGCCGATGAGACTCTGAATGGTGGCCCTCCAGTCGTCGATCTTGTCTGCTGTTGGAGGGTAGTCTAGGAGCAGTTGAGCTCGCGCCAAAGCTTTTGCTGCAGTGGCGGGTGGTGGTGGCGAATGGTGCGAGGAGCGGGATATGCTCGGACTTCTAACTATGTTAGAAGGAGCAGTATCCCGTCCAGGCGACCGTGCCTCGCTCGTGCCGGCATGTTGGCGTGCATGGTGGTCTTGAGAACTTCGAGATCCACCAGCTCGATCTTGGTCCAGTAGACGCATGGTACCGTGAGTACCATGATGCTGCCGGTCCCGCGCCTCCTGAGATGGGCGCGGTGCATGTACGGACGCCGAGGTCTTGGAGTGCGCCTGGTCGTTGTGGGAGCCGGCTACGCCGCCGATGGGCAGCGCAGCCTTGTCCTTGGACCTGGCAGCACCGTGAGCCCCCTCGTCGACGCCCGTTCTTCCGCCGGCACCTGCCCCATCAGCTGTTCGCTCCGGCGGTGGTGGGTTCGGCGCCAACGGAGCAGCCGCTTCCGAAACCTTCTTCTTCGGCGGCATGTCGATGAAGATGATGAAGATCTAGCTCGTGTGAACGCCGGATTTGGTTCACACAACCTCGACGCCCCCTACCTGACGCGCCAAAGATGCCGGGGTACTCATCCACGGGCACCTATGAGACCGGCGGACCGGGTCCCTTTCGGTTTGGCGGGGGCGGAGATCGCACGAAGAGCAGATTGAGGCGAAACACATGAGCGGTTTACCCAGGTTCGGGCCGCACGGATGCGTAAAAGCCTACTCCTGCTTTGTGGTTTGTATTGAGTTCTTGCTCGGGAGCGCGGAGTGCTACAGTACACCTCAGCAGCTAACGAGACCGAGCGTGAGTGTTCTCTGGACCAGCTCTCCCCCTCTACGTTGCGCATGGGCCTCCTTTTATATGCTCAAGGGGTCACCGACAGGTGGCAACGTAGACAAGGGTAAAAATGGAAAGGTGCTGCGGTAGGTACAGCTACCTGCTACAGTATATCATACCTAACCCTGACGGCAGGGGACAAGAGTATTAAATGCCCGTCTGTGTCTCCTAAATAGTGCAAAAGGGACCGTCAGGGACGCCACCGCTCGCCATGATGGCAAACTTGTCAGCGCCGCTTGCCACCACGCACCGCTGGCTGCACAGCCTCCCGCCACGCACGCCTGGAAGGGTCCCAGAGCGACACGTTGGTGGATGTGCTGGAGTGCGGGCATAGAGTGGTGGCTTGTCGCGGCAAGCGCCTTGCCGCGGTCGTTGTCTTGTCGCGTCCGGGAGCTTGTCGCTCACCGGGCCTTGCCGGGACGCACGGCGCGTCGCGGCAAGTTCCTTGAGATGCCTTGGGTGGCCTTCCTGGCAAGCTCCTCTTGTCGGGGTCTTGAGGTGCCTTGGTTGGCCTTACCGGCAAGCTCCTCTTGCCGGGGTCTTGTCTCCTTGGCTTGGATACTTTGTTCTTGAATGGCTTCAAAGGAACCACGGAGGACCTTGGCAGTCACCCGGCAAGCCTTGCCGTGGGATGCTGCGACTGCCTGTGCACAAGTTTGGGATACTAGGGTACCCCTACTCTAGTACACCGACACCTAGAATTCTTTTAGCCGTAACTATTTTTCTTCCATAAAACAGCTTGGCCTAATTTTTCAAATAGCCATAACTTTTTGCTCGTTCATCCAAATTATATGAAACCAGCGCTTATAGTTTTGTCTTGTTTTCACCTATCCAGTGAACCTGTCACATCAACTTTTTGAAATTTTCAAATTTCAAAATTTGTTCAGATTTATATTCAAACTTCTTTTGATCATAACTTGAGTTTCGTAACTCCGATTTAGTTGATTCTTTTTGCAAATCGAAGATCTTGACTTAAACTTTCTGATAAGACCAAATCCACCCAATTTTGATACTGTTAAAAATTGTTTTCTGTTAGCAAGAGTTATTTGCATGTTTTCAAAGTTTTTCAAGATCGTTTCTTTGATTCTTTTACATGAGTGCTTATGTATGCAATTGCTTGCTCACAATAGATTGACCGGAGTGTGAAGAGTAGAACTATCAGGAGTTATGAGTGCGAATCATCTTCATCAATAGTACAAGGCAAGTTCACACTTTGTTCATATTTTTCATACCCAGTTTTTATGCATTAGTTTCACCCTCAAACATTGCATGAGTAGGATGTGTTAACATGTGGGGATTTGGGAAGTAGTTGATAGGTAGGAACCTATTGTCTTATATTCAAACCCCTGGGTGTTACTACGTTATGCTTATACTGCCATGCTATGCTTGTAGACGTGGATTGGTTTGTGAGATTCATGAAAAATGCGAGAGTTATTTATATCTAAGGGTTAACTTGAATTATTGATTTGATCTCATCACTTACTTAATGAAATTGTTTGGTTATAACTATTATTTTGGGATTGAGTTGGAGGAACCTTCTCAATATTTTTTCAACAAACTTTGTAGTTAAATAAAACATATTTCTTTGTTGTAGGAAAAATTAGCTTTATGCAAAATTAAACTTTGAGCCTCCACCAGCCAAATATGCATGTAGTGATAGCCATTATTCAGCATTGCTCTATAGTGTGAAGTTGCCAGTACATTCAATGTATTGACCTATATGGCTGCAATGTCTCATGTTGCAGGATTCTTACAACGAGTAAGTGATATGTTAGGGTTATGATTTCTACACTCAACTTTTTCGTTGGTGTTGATGGGAATCCACAACCTTGTTGTTACTTCCGCTATTTGGATTGAGGTAATAGTATTTATGTTACTTTATACATGTGATTTACCTCTGTTATAAATCCTCGAGTACTGTGTGTGTTAGCATACAGATCTAGGGATGACACTTAAGCACAAAGACTTGACCGTCTGAGGTCGGCTCGCTACAAGATGGTCTCAGAGCAAATGTTGACTGTAGGACGTGACCCCTAGAAACTAGCAAGCCCATAGGGAAGATTTCTCTAAAACCTTATTTTCAAAAAGATCTTCTACCTCTCTTCTTTTCTAAGCTTTATCAAATATTCCCTTTTAGTTAGACTATACCCCTTTCCCCTTTTGACCACACGAACATTCGACTGATGAGATCACTCTAAGAAGTACAAGATATCGGACAACTAAGACCACTTTGGAATGAAGATGATTTTACCGAGCATTATAATAATGAAACTACAACGGTTGAAGACTCCGAAGACTAGGGAAATTGAAGGCTCTGAAGAATTTCCAGATTGGTATGACCTAGGTAGGCTACCCCTATGGAACTTATCAGACTATTGAAGTTGTCAATACCCGAGATCAAGGTGTGTCGGAGAAAGACCGGAACATGGAGCGTTAAAACTCAAAGTTTTGTCAAGAAAACACTAAGGCAGGAGATATCAACTATGGACTGATAGCTCATGGCAGAGACATGGGCATCGACATGACTATCCATGATGTTATCGCCCGCTTATGCTATTTATCACCGTGCTAAGTTAAGCATGCATTTCTTCGGAAGGATTGGATGACAAAAGGGCTAATGGAGCACCTATCAGCAAAAGATGAAGTTTTAACCTTAGCAGGTGTATCACCAGGATCTGGAGTAGTACCTCAAGAATTTTAAGATGGAGCTCCAGGAAGCCATATTAGACAAGGAAGCATTTCGTGAAGAACTCAGGACCTAGAAGCTGAAAGTAGCCAAGCTGGAGGAGCAAAACCTCGAGATACCAAAGATTCGTCAGGAACTGAAGGACAATAGGACCATGGTTCATGACAAGGAAGTTGAAACCCAGAAGTTTGGAATGCAACTCCAAAATATTAAAGGACATCATGATAGACTTCGTGTCAACAGAGATGATTTGACAAAAGAACTTGAGAAGGACAGGCACGATCGAAAGAAGCCATCGGAGACATGAACAAGACTTGAAGAGTTTGGCGAGTTTGAAGATTTATCGACCTTTAGAAGACCAAACCCTTGTTATATACCTACGTTAGATGCGATGTTTGTGAGCTGTCATTTGTTTGATGTTTTCCCGACAACCACAAAGTAAAATCTGTTTCTTCAAAACTATTGTTTGTATTGTGTGTATCCCTCTCGATCCCTCTTATCTCACACCAAAACCCATGGACCCAATAGAGGATGAATGGAGATGAACTCACATTTCTGGGACCGGTAAGTCAATTGGAGACGGATCGATGGATTCAGAACATGGAAGATCAGATGAAGAATAACACTATAGCCGGAAAGGATATGGCCCAACATGCTCTTCAGTGCTTTGAAAGAGGTGCTGCTACTTGGTGGAGAATGTACCAAACCATCAATGGATGGCAAAGAGTAACCACTTGGGAGGAATTTAAGTTGACTTTGCTAAAGTCTCAGCTTGTGTCCCAGAAATTGAAGCCTTATGGAAATGATATGAAGAAACCTTGTGCATGCAAGCTCTGTGGAGAAATAGGACACAACCATAAAGAACACAAGGATGAATGCCCTCATTGTGAAAAAAGTCACCCAGCTGAAGAATGCCCAACTAGGCATATTACTTGTTTCTTGTGTGAAGGGACTACCCACTACCCTGCTTAGTGTCACATTTACCCCGTGGTTCAAAGAACCATCCCGCAGAAGAAAAAAGCAATGAAAGGAGCTCTCATGGTAATTTTAGAAGAACCCGTGATGAAGGAAGAGGTGGAGGACACACTCAAAGAAGTCCCAATTAAACCATGCACCAAGTCATGCTATTCATGTGGAGAAGAAGGACACATCTCTCAGAATTGTCTGAAGGGGGATCTACTAACATTTCCGACAGTGGAACTAGAGTATGACCCACAGGAAATAGGAGCCCTGATTGGCTCAGAAAAGTCCAGGAAGAGAATTATATTGGATTTCAGGAACAACCCAATTTCTACAAAGAAGGACCTGAGTCATATCACATGTTTTAGGTGCAAAGATTCAGGGCACTACTTCAGCGGTTGCCCAAAAAGGAGGACGAGGACCCAAGGAGGCTATGTAATTACAAGGAAACCTCGTGACTGGTCAGAAGTAATATATTTTTGTTGTAACGAAGCAGGGCACTTTGCCAGAGATTGTCCCAAAGAGAAGGAGGCTTGTGCTAAATAGTAGTAGTGGGAACATTTCTTTTTATTATTGAGGTATTGAGTTGAGGCATGCAATGGATATGCAAGTAATAAGTTCATGAAATCAATAAAGTTCCCGTGTCATGATTTCATACGTTGAATTTTATGAGTTGTTACTCTTTGAAGAAGGATTTTGAGCATTTTTCGAGGATATGAGAAATATGGTTGATGGAAGAATTTGTGCATTTCAAGGGTGGTAGTACCCTGTGAGGACACTTGACCCCTGAAAAAGATAACGATATTCCACGGAGTGGACTTCGAACAAAGAAAAGTACGAGTTTTATCTCGATATGTGGGATACCCCAGGAGTATGAAGGGATGAAGTACCATTGGATATAAAGGAGGTATAATGTTGGTAATATGGAGCAAGTGTAACCCCACGATGAGTCTGAGTAATCATGTCTTAATTTGGTACAAATAGAAAGAAAGGAGACAATACAATTGGATGGATTTAAGAATGCTAGGAAGCTGGATGTTCGGGTAATGATCAGTTGCCCCCAATGATGATTTCAAGGTTTGCAAGTGATGAGATGGGCCATAACCCACAGGCCCCAGGACCTGCCAAGAAGCAAGCACACTCTTGTTGAAGGAAAAAACCCTGGAAGAAGAGGATATGCCTTTATCAATAGACGATCTTATAGGAGTAACACAAAATCTAAGAGTTGTGAAGGAACGATAGATGTTTGTTTGGCTTGCATAATCAATGGATTTTTCCAAACCTAGTTCGTGGACAAGAGAAATTCTGCAATGCTTGCAAGGATGACCGAGTGTTAGAATACGAAATTCGCTAAACCATATACAAGGTAATGATTTGGGTGCGGAATGGATTGATCACCATGCCGACTTACTCTTATTATTCGCCTTTGCTATATGGGATGGTAAATCTGAGTGACTTACCTATAGTAGAGAGACGATGATCAAAACCTTGTTTGAACCTTAGAATGGTATGGCAATTTTCCCTTGTACAAGGCAGTTATTGCCAACGGTAGGTCATACGGTGAGAATGAAGCCCAGACCCATTTCCTGCAGGAGAAACCATAAATTGATGACCACCAGGAGATATCAATAGTTGTTTAGTATTGGCGCCAGACTTGTCAGCTAAGAAAACCCAGTCACAGGAAGACCGTACCAAGATGAAATGGACACAAGAATCGAGGGAAAAAGTTATGCCACTACCGGAAGAGCCAGAGTAGGAATTTTCTGAGAATCTGAGAAGATCGACACTGTCAACATTGAGGATGGAGTATATGAGTTTTGATGGAACCGTAACAATGCTTCTAAGGGTGGTAGCACCCGAGACCCCTGTGTCAATCGATGGATTTTGAGAAGACCCCCGAACCTAACCTAATTCTTGCTAGCCTCCCCGAATCTCGAGGACGAGATTCATTTTAAGGGTGGTAGGTTTGTAACATCCCAAAATTCTAAATTTTGGAATGTTATATTAAATAAATAGATTTGATTGATTTTTTGATTGTGGTGTGGTTGCTTGTGTGAAATTTAGTGAAAGTTGAATGAGAGGGAATAAAAGGACTTTCCCAAACTTCCACCTGGCATTTATGATCTCCATGAATTTAAATTCATTTCATCACAAAACCCTAGAGAGAAGATGACATGACTTCTTCTATTTAAATAAATGAAAAGGGTTTGAAAAGATTTGAATTTCATTTGGAACTATTTCAAATTCAGAAACTTTATGCAACTCAATGATTTTCATGAGAGAAGAGAAAATGACTTCTTCAAAACATATGAAATATGAGTTGGAAGTTTAAAAGAATCAAATTGAAAGTCTCTTTAAAATTATTTTCAATTTGGAGTTATTTGGTTTTTATTCAAATTATTTTTCTCCAAAAATAAAATATACAGAAATTAGTGTAAAATGATTCCCTACAATTATGAAATTATGATGGTATTTTTAAAATGATTTTTATTAGGTTTTACTGCAACAGTAGCACTGTTTGCTTTATTTAAATTTTTGTGGATTTTATTTGATGCTAGAAAAATGTTCATATTGTAGAAAATATTTTTCTGAAAATTTTGATTTATAATATGCCTATAGAAAATTTTTAATTTACTTTTTTTTGTTTTCCGTTGCCCCCTTTTCCGTTTTTATAAAAAATTGTACGAGCGACCGACTGCTATCCCTTGCCAGGGTGCGTAACATAGCGAGCAGGCCGGGCTATATTTTTTCCGGTTGTCCTTCAATTTATTTATTTTCTATTCAAAAAATATATTTTTCTTTTCTAAAGAAAAGGTAGAAAAAAACTCTACGCACGCACACATGCACGCACACGCGCAGGCCGGCCGAAGGCCCATGCAGCGGCGTTTCTTTTCTTTGGTTTCCAATCTCTTTCGTCTCCCTTTTTGTCTACGTTTAGTCCCACATTTCTTAGCCTTTGATCTTTAAACCTCTTTTTCATCTATAATTATAGACCCATAGAGCCCTCAAAAATCATCCGATTCGGATTAAATCAATATTTTGGTTTGACTAGATTCACTAAAGAAAAATTATTTCTTTTCTCCGGCGGGACTTTCGGAAATTTTCTCCTCTCTCCAAAGTCGTCTTTTCTACTTTATAAAGGTATCTTTCTTCGTTTTTCTTTTTATACTTCTGTAGGTTATTATTTCTAGACTAGTACGATAGCATAATTAGATTATCAATTAGTCTCCGTATTTATATATTGGACCTAGAATTCTTTTAGCCGTAGCTATTTTTCTTCCGTAAAACAGCTTGGTCCTAATTTTTCAAATAGCCATAAATTTTTAATCGTTCATCCAAATTAGATGAAACTAGCGCCTATAGTTTTGTCTTGTTTTCACCTATCCAGTGAACCTATCACATCGACTTTTTGAAATTTTCGAATTTCAAAATTTGTTCAAATTTATATTCAAACTTCTTTTGATCATAACTTGAGTTTCGTTACTTCGATTTAGTTGATTCTTTTTGCAAATCGAAGATCTTGACTTGCTTGCTCATGATAGATTGACCGGAGTGTGAAGAGTAGAACTATCATGAGTTATGAGTGCGAATCATCTTCATCAATAGTACAAGGCAAGTTCACACTTTGTTCATATTTTTCATACCCAGTTTTTATGCATTAGTTTCACCTTCAAACATTGCATGAGTAGGATGTGTAACATGTGGGTATTTGGGAAGTGGTTGATGAGGTAGGAACCTATTTTCTTATATTCAAACCCGTGGATGTTACTACGTTATGCTTATACTGCTATGCTATGCTCGTAGACATGGATTGGTTTGTGAGATTCATGAAAGATGTGAGAGTTATTTATATCTAAGGGTTAACTTAAGGTGGCTACTTTAATACACATCTGGGTGGATTGGTTGGGGCACCCTGGGGATACCAGTGGCTTGCCCGGACACCTGGTGAATCCACTGTTGTCCTAGGATATCACGGGGTATTCGTGTGATCATCCTATTGGAATGCCACCCAGGCTCAAAGGGATCATAAGATTATTCATGCTAGAAACTTTCGTGTGCAGCCACATGCCAATATGGGCTCTGGCATAGTTTAGTAAGTTGTGGGAATCCTTTCCAATATGGGCTAGCAGATGTAGGGCATTGTAGGTGTACCGTCCTATCTATCGGTTAAGGGGACCTCTTCGGAAAGACTGTGTCTCGGTCATCCGTTTCTCAAACATCATGCAGTGCGAGAATACAATGGAGGAGATCGAGTCTTGTGGGGAAAAGTGCGCAAACCTTTGCAGAGTGTACAAACTAATCATGATTAGTCGTGTTCCCGATTATGGACATCTTAAGTATCTGGTACTTGAATTATTGATTTGATCTCATCACTTACTTAATGAAATTGTTGGGTTATAACTATTATTTTGAGATTGAGTTGGAGGAACCTTCTCAATATTTTTTCAACAAACTTTGTAGTTAAATAAAATATATTCCTTTGTCGTAGGGAAAAATTAGCTTTATGCAAAACTAAACTTTGAGCCTCCACCAGCCAAATATGCATGTAGTGATAGCCATTATTCAGCATTACTCTACAGTGTGAAATTGCGAGTACATTTAATGTACTGGCCTATATGGCTACAACGTTTCATGTTGCAGGATTCTTACGACGAGTAAGTGATATGTTAGGGTTACAATTTCTACACTCAACTTTGCCGTTGGTGTTGATCGAAATCCACAACCTTGTTGTTACTTCCGCTATTTGGATTGAGGTAATAGTATTTATGTTACTTTTATACATGCGATTTACCTATATAAATCCTCGAGTACTGTGTCAGCATACCGATCCAGGGATGACACGTAAGCACAGAGACTTCACCGTCTGAGGTCGGGTCGCTACATCGCCAGAAAAGAGTCTTGATGACCCACAAGTATAGGGGATCTATCGTAGTCCTTTCGATAAGTAAGAGTGTCGAACCCAACGAGGAGCAGAAGGAAATGACAAGTGGTTTCCAGTAAGGAATTCTCTGCAAGCACTGAAATTATCGGTAACAAATAGTTGTGTGATAATATAATTCGTAATGGGTAACAAGTAACAAGTGTAATTAAGGTGCAGCAAGGTGGCCCAATCCTTTTTGTTGCAAAGGTCAAGCCTAGACAAACTCTTATATAAAGCAAAGCACTCCCGAGGACACAAGGGAATTATTGTCAAGTTAGTTTTCTTCATGCTCATATGATTTGTGATGTCTACTATGCAGCTTTATTTTTGTAGACTCATGTTGGGCCTGCAAGTGCAGAGTTTTGTAGGACAGTAGCAATTTTCCCTCAAGTGGATGACCAAAGGTTTATCAATCCATGGGAGGCGTAGGATGAAGATGGTCTCTCTCAAACAACCCTGCAACCAAATACAAGAAATCTCTTGTGTCCCCAACACACCTAATACAATGGAAAATTGTATAGGTGCACTAGTTCAGCAAAGAGATGATGATAAAAGTGTAATATTGATGGTAGAAATATATTTTATAATCTGAATAAATAAAAAGAGCAAGGTTGTAAATAGTAAACGGGCACAAAAACGGTATTGCAATGCTTGAAAATGAGGCCTAGGGTCCGTACTTTCACTAGTGCAATCTCTCAACAATGCTAATACAATGGGATCATATAACCATCCCTCGACGTGCAACAAAGAATCACTCCAAAGTTCCTATCTAGGGGAGAACATAAGAAAAAAAATCATTTGTAGGGTACGAAACCAACTCTAAGCTATTGTTTTAGATTGATCTATCCAAGAGTTCGTACTAAAATAAAACCAAAGAAAATTCAGATTTATAATATTCAATCCAACACAAAGAACTTCAAAGAGTGCCCCAAGATTTCTACCGGAGAAACAAAGACAAGAATGTGCATCAACCCCTATGCATAGATTACCCCAATTTCACCTCGGGAATCCGCGAGTTGAGTGCGAAAACATATATCAAGTATATCAATACGATTCCCCATTATCACCACAAGTATTCATATGCAAGACATATATCAAGTGCTCTCAAATCCATAAAAGTATTCAATCCGATAACAATAAAATCTCAAAGGGAAAACTCAACTCATCACGACAAGATAGAGAGGGGAAAACACCATATGATCCGACTATATTAACAAAGCCCGTGATACATGAAGATCATGACATCTCAAGAACACGGGAGAGAGATATAGAGAGAAAGAGAGAGAGAGAGAGAGAGAGAGATTAAACACATAGCTACTGGTACAAACCCTCGGCCCCGAGGGTGGACTACTCTCTCCTCATCATGGTGGCCGCTGGGATGATGAAGATGGCCACCAGAGATGATTCCCCCTCCGACAGGGTGCCGAAATGGGGTCTAGATTGGGTTTTTCGGCGGCTACAGAGCCTTGCGGCGGCGGAACTTCTGATCTAGGTTAACCCCGAGGGTTTTTGGAATATTTGGGATTTTATAGGGCAAAGAGGGGGTGCAGGAGGCCACCGAGGTGGGCACAACCCACTTGGGCATGCCTGGGCCCCCAGGCGTGCCCTGGTGGGTTGTGCCCCCCCTCGGGGCACTCCCCAGGTGCTGCTCTGGCCCATCGGGAGTCTTCTGGTCCATAAAAATCCACACAAAGTTTCGCGGTGTTTGGACTCCGTTTGATATTGATTTCATGCGATGTAAAAACAAGCAAAAAATAGCAACTGGCATTGGGCACTTGGTCAATAGGTTAGTCCCAAAAAATGATACAAAGTTGCTATAAAATGATTGTGAAACATCTAAGAATGATAATATAACAACATCAATACTTCGTAAATTATAGATACATTGGAGACGTATCAGCATCCCCAAGTTAAATTCCTACTCGACCTCGAGTAGGTAAATGATAAAAGAAATAATTTATGAAGTGTGAATGCTAGCAAAGTGCACAAGTTTGATAAATGACAATTTCAATCACTTTTCCTAGCATCATAACAACAATTCTTTCTTATATAACTTCTCATGTTAAAGTAGCAACCAATTCACATGTTAAGGTTCAAACAATGAATTCTCTTGAAACTCAACAACCTATGTTCTCAGTCACCAAGCAACAACTTATTCAACAGAGTTTAAGTAAGAGCTCCACATACTCAAACATCATATAGTCTTCTATGATTTCTAACACTCACGCATACACATGAGCAAAACGTTTCAACCAGACACATAGAAAGATATGGGCTTATTGTGTTGCCTCCCAACGTATTCACCTCAAGGGTGATGTCAACAATAATAAGTCATGCTACCCATATCCAACTGGATATATGTGCCTAGATCTTTCCTCACCACATGGTGCTTGCCAAAAGAGAAAAATAAAAAGGAATAGAGAGAAAAACTTTGACTCTTTGCATAAAAGTAAACACTGAAGAGTAAAAGATAGGCCCTTCATAGAGGAAAGTAGAGGTTGCCATGTGCTTATTTGTTTGTATGCTCAACCCCTTAGTGCAAAAGAATGTCGTGTTATATTGCCCCTTATGATATCAACCTTTATTATGCAGTCTGTCGCTTTTATTCTTTGCCATCACAAGTTCATACAATGCTCAATTTTCTCTTACACTAAATGATCTAACACTTTTAGAAGCATTTTTATTGCCTTATTGCATCGATGACAACTTACTGGAAGGATCTTGCTCAATCCTTAGGTAGGTATGGTGGACTCTTGAAAATAAGATTTGGGTTAGGGTGTTTTGGATGCACAAGTAGTATCTCTACTTAGTGCAGAATTTTTGGCTAGCAAAGATGGGGGGCAAGCACCGCATGTTGAAGGATCTATGACAATATAACTTCTATGTGAATATGAACAAACATAAACCATTACGTTGTCTTCCTTGTCCAACGTCAACAATTTTGGCATATAATATTTTGATGGGGGCTCACAATCACAAAAGATTTCCATGATAGTGTATTTGCATGTGAAAGTTCTCTTCCTTATACTAATTATTCATGAATTGCTTGTATGAGCAATATTGTGATTGTCAAGCCTCAAAATATTTCACTTTCTAAACCCAATGTGAAGCTACCACTAGGCATGATATGATTTCAACTTCATGACATTCAATTTATTCAACAATTTACTCATAGGATATAAGTGAAGCACAAGATTAAATGACAAGCTACTCCAAAAAGATATAAGTGAAGATCAAGCGAGTAGTTAAGTAAATAGGTAGCTATTTGAGGACTCTCTCGTATTCAAAAACTTTCAGATCTAAGCATTTTATTAAAACAACAAGCAAAAAAAATAAAATTACATTCCAAGTATAGCACACATCATGTGAAGAAGCAAAAACTTAGGCTCAACCGATACTAATCGATAATTGTTGAAGAAAGGTGGGATGCCTACCGGGGCATCCCCAATCTTAGATTCTTGAGACTTCTAAAAATATTATCTTGGGATGCCTTGGGCATCCCCAAGCTTGAGCTTTTGTGTCTCCTTAATTCTTCTCATATCACGGTTTTCGTAAATCTCAAAAGCTTCATCCACACAAAACTCAACAAGGACTTGTGAGATAAGTTAGTATAAACCAATGCAAAAACCTTATCATTCTCTACTGTAGCAAACCACTAAAATTATTATTCAACATTTCATACTAAATGCCTCTGCATATTTAATACTCCTATCCTCAAATAGAATCATTAAACAACAAACATATGCAAACAATGCAAACATAACAGCAATTTGCCAAAACAGTACAGTTTGTAAAGAATGCAAGAGTATCAATACTTCCCTAACTTTAAAAGTTAGGAAATTTGCCACACAGTAGAAAATTTATTAGGGCTTATTTTGCAAAAAGTTTCAACATTTTATCACATTCCTAATTTTCTAGGGAATTTTTGCAACAACGGTAAACTTTCTGTTTTCAAACAGCAACATGTATACTTGCAAAATAAGCATGGCAAAGGCTATCATTGCCACTTTTATTGAAATAAAAGATGCAAAACATTATTCTAAATAACATCAAGCAAATCCTAACAAAATAAAATGACGCTCCAAGTAAAACTCATATCATGTGTCGAATGAAGACATAGCTCCAAGTGAGGTTACCGATAATGTTGAAGACGAAAGAGGGGATGCGTTCCGGGGCATCCCCAAGCTTATTTGATTATATATTCCTTGAATATTACCTTGGGGTGCCTTGGGCATCCCCAATCTTAGGGTCTTTTCACTCTTTATTATCCTCATCTCACCCCAAACTTGAAAACTTCAATCACACAAAACTTAATGGAACTTTGTGAGATAGGTTAGTATGATAAAGAGCAAACCATTTCACTTTTGGTACTGTCAAAGACAAGATTCATAATTGTTCTCACACAATGCCTACTATAGCATATCATTTCCATAATTTATATTGAGCAATATAAGCCTGAAAATTAGAAAACAAGCAAACTATGCATTGAAAACAGATTCTTTCAAAAATAGAACATTCTGTAATAATCTGTACTCCAACCATACTTCTGCTATCCCAAGCATTCGGAAAAATTAGGAAAACCTGGGCAATTTGTCTGTTAATCTTATGCAAAAAGAATCAGCATTTTATCACGCATCTGTTAAAGATGAGAATTATTTTTATGAGCACAAAAGTTTCTATTTTTCAGCAAGATCAAATCAACTATCACCGTAAGCCATCCCAAAGGTCTTACTTGGCACTTTACTGAAACAAAATCAATAAAACATTATTACTACAGTAGCCTTATCATGTGAACACACAAAAACAGTAGGTAAAAGTGTTGGGTTGTCTCCCAACAAGCGCTTTTCTTTAATGCCTTTTAGCTAGGCATGATGATTTCAATGATGCTCGCATAAACGATAAGAATTGGAACATAAAGAGAGCATCATGAAGCACATGGCAAGCACATTTAAGTCTAACCCACTTCCTATGCATAGGGATTTTTTGAGAAAAAAACTTTTGGGAACAAGAATCGACTAGCATAGGAAGGTAAAACAAGCATAACTTCAAGATTTTCAACACATAGAGAGGAAACTTGATATTATTGCAACTCCTACAAACAAATGTTCCTCTCTCATAATAATTTTCAATAGCATCATGAATGAATTCAACAATATAACTATCACCTAAATCATTCTTTTCATGATGCATAAGCATAGAATTTTTGTTATTCTCCACATAAGCAAATTTATTCTCATAAAAAGTAGTGGGAGCAAACTCAACAAAATAACTATCATGGTGTAGCGACCAGACCTCAAACAGTCTGATCTCTGTGCTCCGGTGTCATCCCTGGATCAGTAATGCTGACACCACATAGTACTCGGAGGATTTATGGCAGAGTAGCAATCACACACTTATTACATCGAGTGTCTCAAAAGAGAACTTATTACAATAAATATGGCTTAAGGCCATCTAATTACGATAACATCGGAAGGCTTGGAAGATAAGTGAGTCCATCAACTCCAACGGCATCACTGAGTATAGAACCACGACCTAAAAACTCCTTAATCGTTGTCTGAAAAGTCTGCAACATTAACGTTGCAGCCCGAAAACGGGTCAGGACATGGAATATGCTGGCAAGGTAACACATAGAGAGTAATGGAATGCAACAGCTATACTATATGCATATTTGGCTGGTGGAAAGCTCTATGGTTACAGTTTTGCATAAAGCCAATTTTTCCCTACTTCAAAAGGAATATATTTAATTACTATCATGGTGGTTGTTAAACATTGAGAATGGTTGATAGCATTCTCAATCCCAATTAAGCATCATCATTAACCCAACAACATTAATTTCAGAGTAACATGTTGAGATTCACATGATAATCCAGATACTAGATACTCAAGATGTCCATAACCGGGGACATGGCTAATCATGATTAGTTTGTTACACTCTGTAGAGGTTTGCGCACTTTTCCCCACAAGACTCGGTCGCCTCCGTTGGATTTCTCGCACTACATGGTGTTGAGAAACGGATGACCGAGACACAGTCTTTCAGAAGCGCTAGCACCTTATGATGGATAGACCGGTACACCTACTTTCCCCTACATCTGCTAGTCTACCCTGTAATAGTTCGCACGACTTAATCAACTATGCCAGAGCCCATAATGGCTTGTGGCTGCACACGGAAGTTTCTAGCATGAATAATCTTATGATCCCTTTGAGCCTGGGTGGCGGTCCAAAAGAAAACAGGCATGTCCTGGAATATCCAGGTGCCTCAATCCACCCAGATGTGTATTTAAGTTGCCACCTTAGATAAACCATTAATTATCAATCTCACATCTGTCATGGATTTCACTCACCCAATCCACGTCTACTAGCATAGCATGGCATAATAAGCAAACGTAGAAGTAACTCCCAAAGGTTTGATAATAAACAGGTAATAGGTACTACCTCATCTACTTCCCATCCCACAGTTTAATTAGATCCTAAACATGCAATGTGTGAAGATTGATCTAATGCAAAAAACTGGGTTGTAGAAAAGGTATGATCAAAGTGTTACTTGCCTTGCTGATGATCCGTGAAACCTAACGATTCGAAGTAACAGGCGGCGCACTCCGGGTACTCTATCGCAGGCAAACAAACAAGCATACAATAAGTACTCATCTAATGCACAGGTAAAACTCAAATAAGAGATCTAACCAGAAGGTTCAACTTAAGAACTCCAGTTGGCAAAAAGAATCAAATCGAACGAAGCAAAGAAAGTCAAACGACGAAAGAAAACAACTTAGTTCTAGTAATCTGAACCTAAGTCAAATTTTACAGTAGCAAAAACTTGTTTAAGTTGATTATTCGGATAGAGGGTTTCGAGACGAAACTCCAGGCTCTTGAATCGCCTGATTCCGATAAACGAGCGAAAAGAAAAACTAAAACCAAAATCGGATCAGAAATCGCGATCAGAAAATAACCGCGGAAAAATCCGACGAAAAAGAAAAACGACGAACGAATTTTTTTTTTAAAACGGCACGGATTTCGAGGTGCGGCGAACCTCGGGCGACGCGCGGCTCCGGCGGATCAGCGGCGGGGCGGCGGCGGCGGCGGCTGGCGGCTAGGGTTAGGGTTCGGGCGGCGGCTGCTGGTGGGCTGGCTTGGGCCCGAGGCGCGGCTTATAAAGCCCCCCCGGCCGGCAGAGTCCTGGCCGAGTATGGCCCATAGTCGGTTGCGTTTTTTTTCGCTTGGAAGAAAAATAAAAAGAAATACTAAACGGATTCCAAAAATCCCGGAAGAAATTTTCCCGGGCTTCTAAAATCAAGCCCGACAAAGTGAACATTTATTTGGGCCCTAAATGCAATTTTGAAAAACGCGCATTTTTCCTAATTCAAATAAAAACAAAAAAAACTCCGAAATAAAACTATTTGATTTTTCTATTAAATCCTCAATATTTCTATATTTTGGGAAAGTCATTTTATTCCCTCTCTCATATTTTTAGTTCCCCAACTCTCTCCGTGGGTCCTTGAGTTGCTTAGAATTTTCTAGGATCAAAACCCAAAGCAAAAAAAATATGATATGCATGATGATCTAATGTATAACATTCCAAATTGAAAATTTGGGATGTTACACATGGGAGTGAAAATTACAATCATGATGACAAGTTCCATGGTTATCATTATTTTTGGTAGCATACATGTCATCACCATAATCATCATAGATAGTAACTTTGTTATCATAGTCAATTGAAGCCTCTTCCAAAATAGTGGATTCATCATTAAATAAAGTCATGTCCTCTCCAAATCCACTTTCATCAATATAATCATCATAAATAGGAGGCATGCAATCATTATAATCAATTTGCACATCAAATCTTGGGGGACTAAAAATATCATCTTCATCAAACATAGCATCCCCAAGCTTATGGCTTTACATATCATTAGCATCATGGATATTCAAAGAATTCATACTAGCAACATTGCAAGCATGCTCATCATTCAAAGATTTTATGCCAAACATTTTATTGAATTCTTCTTCTATCAATTGAGCACAATTTTCCTTTCCATCATTTTCAAGAAAGATATTATAAAGATGATCAATAATATGATGCAACCTCAATTCCATTTTTTGTTTTTTTATGAACCAAACTACTAATAAAACAAGAAACTAAAAGATTCAATTGCAAGATCTAAAGGTATACCTTCAAACACTAACCTCCTCGGCAACGGTGCCAGAAAAGAGCTTCGTTGACGGGATGTGAGTGCCGCTTGACTAACCTCCCCGGCAACGGCACTAGAAAAAAGCTTGATGTCTACTACACAACTTTATTCTTGTATACTCGTGTTGGGCCTCCAAGCACAGAGTTTTGTAGGACAGCAGCAATTTTCCCTCAAGTGGATGACCTAAGGTTTATCAATCCGTGGGAGTCGTAGGATGAAGATGGTCTCTCTCAAACAACCATGCAACCAAATACAAGAAATCTCTTGTGTCCCCAACACACCTAATTCAATGGCAAATTGTATAGGTGCACTAGTTCGGCGAAGAGATGGTGACAAAAGTGTAATATGGATGGTAGAAATATATTTTTATAATCTGAATAAATAAAAACAGCAAGGTAGCAAATAGTAAACGGGCACAAAAAGGGTATTGCAATGCTTGAAAATGAGGCCTAGGGTCCATACTTTCACTAGTGCAATCTCTCAACAATGCTAATATAATTGGATCATATAACCATCCCACCAACGTGCAACGAAGAATCACTCCAAAGTTCCTATCTAGCGGAGAACATAAGAAGAAATCATTTGTTGGGTACGAAACCACCTCGAAGCTATTCTTTCCGATCGATCTATCCAAGAGTTCGTACTAAAATAACACCAAATAATTTCAGATTCATAATACTCAATCCAACACAAAGAACTTCAAAGAGTGCCCCAAGATTTCTACCTGAGAAACAAAGACAAAAACGTGCATCAACCCCTATGCATAGATTACCCCAATGTCACCTCGGGAATCCGCAAGTTGAGTGCCAAAACATATATCAAGTGAATCAATATGATACCCCATTGTCACCACGAGTATTCATATGCAAGACATACATAAAGTGTTCTAAAATCCATAAAAGTATTCAATTCGATAAAATGAAATCTCAAAGGGAAAACTCAATTCACCACAACAAGATAGAGAGGGGAAAACGCCATATGATCCGACTATATTAACAACGCCCGCGATACTCAAGATCATGACATCTCAAGAACACAAGAGCGAGAGATTAAACGCATAGCTACGGGTACAAACCCTCAGCCCCGAGGGTGGACTACTCCCTCCTCATCGTGGTGGCCGCCGGTATGATGAAGATGGCCACCAGAGACGGTTCCCCCCTCCGACAGGGTGCCAGAACAGGGTCTAGATTGGTATTTGGTGGCTACAGAGCCGTGTGGTGGTGGAACTTCTGATCTAGGTTAACCCCGATGGTTTTTGGAATATTTGAGATTTTATTGGGCAAAGAGGGGGTGCAGGAGGCCACCGAGGTGTGCACAACCCACCTGGGCATGCTTGGGCCCCTAGGCGTGCCCTGGTGGGTTGTGTCCCCCTTGGGGCACCCCCTAGGTGCTGCTCTGGCCCATCGGGAGTCTTCTGGTCCATAAAAATCCACAAAAAGTTTCGCGGTGTTTGGACTCCGTTTGATATTGATTTCCTGCGATGTAAAAAACAAGCAAAAAACAGCAACTGGCACTGGGTCAATAGGTTAGTCTGAAAAAATGACATAAAGTTGCTATAAAATGATTGTAAAACATCCAAGAATGGTAATATAACAGCATGAATACTTCATAAATTATAGATATGTTGGAGACGTATCAAGCGTTCATTACTTTGATAATTTGATATGTGGGTGGACCGATGCTTGGGTGCTGCCCTTACTTGGACAAGCTTCCCACTTATGACTAACTCCTCTCGCAAACATCTGCAACTACGAAATAAGAATTAAGATAAATCTAACCATAGCATGAAACATGTGGATCCAAATCAGCCCCTTACGATGCAACACATAAACTAGGGTTTAAGCTTTTGTCACTCTAGCAACCCATCATCTACTTATTACTTCTCAATGCCTTACCCTAGGCCGAAATCATGGTGAAGTGTCATGTAGTCGATGTTCACATAACACCACTAGAGGAAAGACAACATATATCTCATCAAAATATCGAATGAAGACCAAATTCACATGATTACTTATAACAAGACTTCTCCCATGTCCTCAGGAACAAACGTAACTACTCACAAAGCATATTCATGTTCATAATCAAAGGGGTATTGAATATCATTAAGGATCTGAACATATGATCTTCCACCGAATAAACCAACTAGCATCAACTACAAGGTGTAATCAACACTACTAAGCAACCCACAGGTACCAATTTGAGGTTTTGAGACAAAGATCGGATACAAGATATGAACTAGGTTTGAGTGGAGATGGTGCTGGTAAAGATGTTGATGGAGATTGACCCCCTCCCGATGAGAGGATCGTTGATGATGACGATGGCTTCGATTTCCCCCTCCCGGAGGGAAGTTTCCCTAAAAGAATAGCTCCGCCGAAGCCCTAGATTGCTTCTGCCCAGATTCCTCCTCGAGATGGCGACGCTTCGTCCCGAAAGCTTCCTTATGATTTTTTTTCTAGGTCAAATCCTCCATATAGCAGAAGATGTGCACCAGAGACTTGACAGGTGGCCCACAAGCCTTAGGGGTGTGCCCCTAGGCTTGTGGCTCCTGGTGGGTGCCCTCTAGTGTTTTCTTCGCTCAATATTTTTTATGGATTCCAAAATAATTCTCCATATTTTTAGGACTTTTGGAGTTGTGAAGAATAGGTCTCTCAGATTTGCTCCTTTCCGGCCCATAATTCCAGCTGTCGGCATTCTCCCTTTTCATGTAAATCTTGTAAAATAAGAGAGAAAATGAAGTTTTGTACCATAATATGTAATACCAGCCCATCATGCAATAAATATCAATATAAAAGCATGATGCAAAATGGACGTATCAACTTGCACCAAGGGTTAGAGCATGCCTGAGTTGGGAGACATGAAACACCGGGAATATTGATGATTTGGTGGGTAACTGGAGCTCACTGGTGACTTCGTTGATGCGCTTGATCACTGGAAATGGCCCGAAAAACTTGACGCTGAGCTTGTGGTTGGCGTGGCGAGCAACTGAAGTTTGGATGTATGGTTGCAGTTTCAAAAATTCTTGATACCCCACTTGAAATTCCCGCCAGGAGCAGCATTTGTCAGCTTGGTCTTTCATGATTTGTTTTGCTCGCACCAAGTGATGACGAAGAACATCTTGCATTTCTTGCCTCTCCTCGAGCCAAGCATTGAGTTCTGGCATTGGTGTAGCATGGTCAGGAGTGATGCCCAGTTGATGTGGCTCTTGCCCATAGACCACCATGAATGGAGTTTTACCCAGGGTAGAACGGAAAGCTCAATTGTACCAAAACTCTGCCATAACCATTTTCTCCAGTTCCTCGGCGCACTCTGAATGGAGGAGCGAAGATATGTTTCCAGGCACTGATTTACATGCTCGGTTTGCCCATAGGTTTGAGGGTGGTGGGACAAGCTCATCTTCGTTCGATGCCTTGTAGCCTGAATATCGCTTGCCAAACTTTGCTGGTGAAAACCACATCTCTGTCGGAGATCGAAGCTTCTGGCATTTCCGTGCAATCAGTAGACATGGTCAATGTACATCTGGAAAATTTGCTGGGCTATGTATGGATGATTCACCGCCAGGAAGTGTGCATACTTGAAGAATGTATAGACCACGACCAGGATGCAATTTGCGCGCCCAGATGATGGCAATCCTTCGATGAAGTCAAGAGAGACCAGATCCCATCATCTTTTTGCCACTGGTAAGGGTTGGAGAAGTCCTGGATAGGGATATAGATCGGGTTTAACCTGTTGACACACCTGGCAGGTCTGGACATGCGTCATGATATGTTGCTTCATGCCTGGCCACGCAAAAAGTTTCTTGATTCTACTATATGTAGGAGGAAATCCCGAGTGGCCACCCACGGGGCTATCGTGGAGAGCACGCATGATCTGACCATGCATTTCAACATTGTTGTCCAACCAAACTCTGTCCCTGAACCGCAACACGCCTTGCTGAAAAGTGAACTTCCCGCGTGCCACTGGTGCTAATGCCAATTGGGTGATGAGCTGTTGAGCCTTCGTATCATGGACATATCCTTGTGTCACTGCTTGGAGCCATGCTGGTTGGCACACTGAGATATAATTGACGTGTTGTGATGTGTCAAGGGGTCTCCTGGAGAGGGCGTCTGCTACACTGTTGTCCGGCCCTTTACAGTAGATAATTTGGTATTGGAGACCCAATAGTTTGGTGAAGGCCTTTTGTTGCCAAGGGGTGTGCAAGCGCCGCTCTTCGAGGTGTACCAGAATGTTTTGGTCCATTTTGATAATAAATTCTGAAAATTGCAGATAAGCTCGCCATTGGCCCATAGCAAAGACCATTGCCAGATACTCCTTTGCATATGTGGAGAGACCTCTTGTCCTTGGTCCGAGAGCTTTGCTGAGGTAGGCAATCAGATGCCCTTCTTGTTGCAGCACTGCTCCCACCCCGTATGCTCAAGCATCTGTCTCGATGATGAGGGTTTGGTGAAATCATGCAACGCCAAAGTAGGTGTTGTGACCAATGCATTTTTCACCGCATCGAATGCCTCTATTGCAGATGTAGTCCACTGAAAGAGTGTGGTCTTGTGTAACAATTGAGTCAGGGGTCGAGCAATGGTACCAAAATGGCGAACAAAATGCCTGTAGTATCCTGCGAGCCCCAAGAATGGGCGCACCTCTTTTACAGATGTGATAACATGCCATGTTGCCACTTGTTGAATTTTGTTGTTGTCTATAGAAACCCCCTCCTCTGGAATGGTGTGGCCGAGGTAGTTCAGTTTTTTGCGTGCAAATTCACACTTAGAACGCTTGATCTACCACTGATCTTTCCTCAAGAGGGCGAACACCTCTCTCGGATGTTGTAGATGTTGTGCGAAGGAAGAGCGGAACACACTGGTGTCGTCAAAGAACACCATTGCACAAACACGCATCACTGGGTGTAGGGTTATGTTCACCGCCCCTAAGAAAGTTGCTGGTGCGCCGGCCAGGCCACACGGAACAACCTTGTATTCGAAGTGCCCGGAATGTGTTTGGAATGCTGTTTTGTGTTCTTCTCCTGGTGCTAAGAGAATTTGTTGGTAGCCGGCGGGGAGGTCAAGCTTAGAGAACCATCTAGCACTAGCCAATTCATCCAAAATTTTGCCAATTATTGGAACCAGGTACCAACTGACGATGGTCATGGCATTGAGGCGCCTATAATCAATGCACATGCGCCAGGTGCCGTCTTTTTTCTTGACCAAGATGATGGGAAAGGAGAATGGTCTGCTACTGTTGGTGTTCTGGGAACCAGGGTACCTAGACTTGCCTGCCTACGGCCCACGGTGTTGCTCCTTTGACGGCCTGGTACGGTCCATCTGCAAGACCGCCAACACAAGACCCTCGTGAGGGCCTCCAGGCCTCGCGAGGTGGACGACACCAAGACCTCCGGAGGGAGCGGCCTCCCAGGTTGCCTCCCAAGGAGCGGAGATTCCTATGCATGTACCTAGCCTCATGAGGTTGCCATGACACAAGCCATGATGACCAAGGCAGGCGGGCGCCGGCGGGCGCACAGGAGGCAGTTCCCTCTTTGGTGCTGAGGAGGCAAGGACAGGCGTGGGTTCCCGAGGAATCTGGAAAAGGTTTCCATTCCGGTGCAACAATACCAAGACCACCAGCATGACAGGACGGATGCCATCGCCGAGCCCACCATTGCATCACGACCAGAAGCTTTGCAGGCGAAGACCACCTTTCGTCAGGATAAGATGTACTACTTGTCCCCTTTCAAATTGGCCACTGTGGGATCCCTTCCCGCCTATGCTTTGGGGGGAAGAGGACCGAGGCCACTATAAATATAGGTTAGCCACCATCGTAGAGGAGAGACTGATTCCTCACCCCTGAACCTCGCGAGGTAGTTCATCCTCTGAACCAGTTCATCCTCAGCCCCTCGTGAGGCCAATCCACCACAAAGTAGGAGTAGGGTCTTACACCGCAAAGGTGGTTCAAACTGGGTAAACTGCCGTGTTCATCTTCTTCCTTGCTCGCGTGAATCAGGCTAGGCCGTGGGGCGGCGAGTTGGTAGGCTAGAGAGGTTGAGTTCTTCACACATGCCCCAGAGTTCGAACCTTCATGGGTTTGTGGTGCCCTGAATCCGACATTTGGCGCGCTAGGTAGGGGGCATGTCGAAGCTCCGCCTCTTCCTCAACCACGCTCCGCCCGCGTTTTGTGGTTCCCATGGCAGGCTCCGTCCCACCCGCCAGGCTGCCGGGCGCCTACAGAGGTGCTTCGGGCCCCCGGGCCTTTACCCCCAGCCTGCGGCGGTGTAGTGGTTGCAGAAGTTCAGGGCGGCGTTGCCCCTACGGTACAACAGTGCGGCGGACCCCGAGGAGTTCCTCCGGTTGTATGCACATGCCATCTGGGCAGCGGGTGGCGACGACAAGGCCAGGCATGTCGCGCTCCTGGATGCTCAGCTTGCCGGAGTCTTTGGTGGTCTCCCGGGAGGAGCTGTGGGCCCTGGTTATCGCACGCTTTGCATCACCGGCGCCCTACGCTATCACATCCTTCCTCGATGGGTTGCAGGCGCCAGCCTCGGGCCGCCACGTCAAGCAACTCCTCCATTAACTGGGAGCTACTCGGCCGCGGCAGGGGGCTCCTCCAGGCCACTTGACCGACATCACCTTTGACTCCAGGGATCACCCCAGGACCACCGTCATTCCCGGTGCGCTCCCCATGCTGTGCATGCCCACCATCAGCAATGTCGCGGTCACCAGGACCCTCATCAACGGTAGTGCTGGCCTCAACGTCCTCTCCGTGGAAGCCTTCGACCTGCTTCAAGAGTGCCCTACGACCAGCTGGCGCCCACCAAGCCCTTCTCGGGGGTGCTCGGCGGCTCCACCACCCCCTTGGGGCAGATCCGCCTCTCAGCCACCTTCCACACATGCTACAACTACCGCACCGAGCTCATTGACTTCAACGTCACCCACATCGGCCTCCCGTACAACGCCATCCGTGGGTATCCGGCCCTTGCCAAGTTCATGGCAGCAACGCACCCCGGCTACAATGTTGTCAAGATTCCTGGAAGGAACGACATCATCACCATGGCGTGGGACACTAAGGATGCACTCCTGGCCTTCAAGGCCACGGCAGCCACACAACCAGGTGCTGGGGATGTTCCAGAGATCCCGGAGGCCGCGCCCGCAAAGAAGAAACAATTGTTCTCTCAAGACCGAGCCAAGACGAAGCAGGTTCCCGTCGACATCGTAGGTTCAGGCCCTACCTTCACCATAGGCGCCGGCCTCCCCTCAGATCAGGAAGAGACGCTGGTCAGCTTCCTCCATGCGAATAAGGATGTGTTTGCATGGGAGGTGATGAACTTGCTTGGTGTCCCACGGGATGTGATCGAACACCAATTGATGGTGTGCCCTAGTGCATGCCCGGTGAAGCAGAAGGCATGGCGGCAAGCCCAAGAGAAGCAATCGTTCATCGTCTAGGAGGTCCGCAAGCTGCAAGAAGCTGGCGTCGTTCGAGAAGTGCGGTACCCGGATTGGCTGGCCAACCCGGTCATCGTCCCCAAGAAGGGCGGGAAGGAGCGCATGTGCGTCGACTTCAAGAGTCTCAACAAGGTGTGTCCTCAGGACCCATTCCCTCTTTCGCGTATCGATCAGACTGTTGATTCCACTACCGAGTGCGATCTGTTGTGCTTCCTGGACGCCTTCTCGGGCTACCACTAGATCAAGATGGCGGTGCAGGACATCGAGAAGACAACCTTCCTTTCCCCGTGCAGGGTGTACTGCTACACCAGCATGCCCTTCGGGCTGCGAAATGCCGACGCGACCTTCCAGTGATTGATGCACATCGCTCTGGGCCGGCAGCTCGGGAGGAACACTGAGGCGTACATCGACAACATAGTGGTCAAGTCACAGGAGGCAAGAACCCTTGTGGAGGACTTGGAAGAAACATTCGCCAACCTGCGCAAGGTAAACATGCGGCTCAACCCGGAGAAATGCGTGTTCGGTGTCCCACCCAGCAAGTTGCTGGGTTTCTTGGTGTGGCACGGAGGGATCAAGGCTAACCCCGAGAATTTCAAGGCAATAGAAAGGATGAGCCCGCCACAGACCCTCAAGGAGATGCAGATGCTCGCGAGCTGCGTAACCTCGCTGGGGCGCTTCATCTGCAAGCTTAGCGAGCGCACCCTCCCATTCTTCAAGCTGATGAAAAAGAAGGGGCCCTTCGAGTGAGGTGGCTTTCCAAGACCTCAAGAGGTACCTCACGATCCTCCTGGTGATGTTGGTGCCTTGTCCTCTTGAGCCCTTGGTGCTTTACCTAGATGCCACGCCCTACTCAGCTAGCACAACGCTCATGGCGGTCAGGGAGGAGCACACAGGTGCAGGTGCGCAGTGTAGCGCCTCGTGTACAGTCGCGCCATCGCCACCTCAGGATCATGCTCCTGAGGCCTCAACTACTCCATCGGACGGCAAGGCTCCTGAGGCCCCTTGATACGTCTCCAACATATCTATAATTTTTGATTGCTCCATGCTATTATATTATCTATTTTGGATGTTAATGGGCTCTATTTTACACTTTTATATCATTTTTGGGACCAACCTACTAATCGGAGGCTCAGCCCAAAATGTTGTTTTTTTGCCTATTTTAGGGTTTCAAAGAAAAGGAATATCAAACGGAGTCCAAACGGAATGAAACCTTCGCGAACGTGATTTTCTCAACGAACGTGATCCAGGAGACTTGGAGTGGGCGTCAAGAAACAATGGAGGAAGCCACGAGGCCGGGGGGCGCGCCTACCCCCCTGGGCGCGCCCTCCACCCTCGTGGGCCCTCCGTTGCTCCACCGACGTACTTCTTCCTCCTATATATATCCACGTACCCCCAAACATCCAGGAGCACCATGAAAACGTAATTCCACCACCGCAACCTTCTGTACCCGAGAGATCCCATCTTGGGGCCTTTTCCGGAGCTCCACCGGAGGGGGCATCGATCACGGAGGGCCTCTACATCAACTCCATGGCCTCTCCGGTGATGTGTGAGTAGTTTATTTCAAACCTTCGGGTCCATAGTTATTAGCTAGATGGCTTCTTCTCTCTCTTTGGATCTCAATACAAAGTTCTCCTCGATCTTCTTGGAGATCTATTCGATGTAATCTTCTTTTGCGGTGTGTTTGTCGAGATCCGGTGAATTGTGGGTTTATGATCCAGATTATCTATGAACAATATTTGATTCTCCTCTGAATTCTTTTATGTATGGTTGGTTTATCTTTGCAAGTCTCTTCGAATTATCAGTTTGGTTTGGCCTACTAGATTGATCTTTCTTGCAATGGGGGAATTGCTTAGCTTTGGGTTCAATCTTGCGGTGCTCGATCCCAGTGACAGAAAGGGAACCGACACGTATTGTATTGTTGCCATCGAGGATAAAAAGATGGGGTTTATATCATATTGCATGAGTTTATCCCTCTACATCATGTCATCTTACTTAAAGCATTACTCTGTTCTTATGAACTTAATACTCTAGATGCATGCTGGATAGCGGTCGATGTGTGGAGTAATAGTAGTAGATGCAGAATCGTTTCGGTCTACTTGTCTCGGACGTGATGCCTATATACATGATCATACCTAGATATTCTCATAACTATACTCAATTCTATCAATTGCTCGACAGTAATTCGTTTACCCACCGTAATACTTATGCTCTTGAGAGAAGCCACTAGTGAAACCTATGGCCTCGGGGTCTATCTTCTATCATATTAATCTTCCAACACCTAGTTATTTCTATTGCCGTTTATTTTACTTTGCATCTTTATTTATCTTTATCATAAAAATACCAAAAAATATGATCTTATCATATCTATCAGATCTCACTCTCGTAAGTGACCGTGAAGGGATTGACAACCACTTTATCGCGTTGGTTGCGAGGTTCTTACTTGTTTGTGTAGGTGCGTGGGACTTGAGCGTGATCTCCTACTGGATTGATACCTTGGTTCTCAAAAACTGAGGGAAATACTTACGCTACTTTACTGCATCACCCTTTCCTCTTCAAGGGAAAACCAACGCAGTGCTTAAGAGGTAGCAAGAAGGATTTCTGGCGCTGTTGCCGGGGAGATTCACGCCAAGTCAAGTCAAGCACAAGTCAAGACATACCAAGTACCCATCACAACTCTTATCCATCACATTACATTATTTGCCATTTGCCTCTCATTTTCCTCTCCCCCACTTCACCCTTGCCGTTTCATTCGCCCTCTTTTCCTCTCTCCCTCTCTTTCCATTCCCCTTCTCTTTTCTATTTGCCTTTTTGCCCATTTCTTATTTGCTTGTGTGTTGGATTAATTGCTTGTCACGATGGCTCAAGTCAATACTAAATTGTGTGACTTTACCAATACCAACAACAATGATTTTATTAGCACTCCGATTGCTCCTTTTACCGATGCTGAATCTTGTGAAATTAATGTTGCGTTGTTGAATCTTGTCATGAAAGATCCGTTTTCCAACCTTCCTAGTGAAAATGCCGCTACCCATCTAAACAACTTTGTTGATTTGCGTGATATGCAAAATAAGAAAGATGTGGATAATTATATTGTTAAACTGAAGCTATTTTCGTTTTCGCTTAGAGATCGTGCTAAAGCTTGGTTTTCGTCTTTGCCTAAAAATACTATTGATTCATAGAATAAGTGCAAAGATGCTTTGATCTCTAAGTATTTTCCTCCCGCTAAGATCATCTCTCTTAGAAACAATATTATGAATTTTAAGTAACTTGATCATGAACATGTCGCACAAGCTTGCACTACAAAAAAAGACACATCTGTGACATTTTGGGCTGAACGAATTTTTTTCTGTCATACATATGACACTTCTATGACGATAATTGTGACAAAACCCGGTATCATCATAGATGTGGTGGGCTCCTACTTCTGTGACAAAAAATCATGACAAAAAATGGGCTTTTTGTCCTGGGCGGGCCGGAGACGCAGCTGCATGACATTCTTTGGGCTGTCCATGACGGAAAAAACCATGGTAGAAGCGAGGGGGAGGAAAATTTCGAGGAGTTCCCGATTATGGTGGGAGGTCGGGGGTCGAGCGATGCGTGTTTCTCTCGTACACGTACGCGCGTGTGTGCGAGGCATTGGCTCTAACTGAACCCGAGCGAGGCGTTGGGCTCTAACTGAACCCGAGCGATTGCACTGCAGGCTACGCATTACTGAACCCGAGCGATCGATTGATGGCTGCTAACTAAACCCGATCGAGCGATTCCTTCGCTACTGCTGCTAACTGAAGCCGATCGATGGGATGAACAGTGAGCGTTGCGGGGGGTTTGGATGAACAGTGAGCGGTGGCGTTGCCTCTGGATGAACAGGACCCCGTGATGTGGTGGAGGGCTGGATGAACAGTAGACGGTGGAGGGGTGCCCGTGGAGGGTTGGATGAACAGGACCTCGTGGTGTGGAGGGCTGGATGAACAGTAGACGGTGGAGGGGTGCCCGTGGAGGGGTGGTTGAATAGGACCCCATGGTGTGGAGGGCTGGATGAACAATAGACGGTGGAGGGGTGGTTGAACAGTAGCCGGTAGAGTAGCGCGCGGTGGAGGCTGGATGAACAGGAGCCCGTGGAGGCTGGATGAACAGGAGCCCGTGGAGGCTGGAGGAGGTCAACGGTGGAGATGAACAGTATCCCGTGGAGTCCTGTTTTGTGGTACGCCACACCCCTCCCGATGAACAGGACCCCCGTTTCGACCGTAGCGCTCCAACACAAGTCCGTTTCCTCCGTTTTGCGGTATGCCACACCCCTCCCGATCAACAGGACCCCCGTTTCGACCATAGGAGGTCCGTTTCCTCCGTTTTGCGGTACGCCGGACCCCTCCTGATGAACAGGATCCCGTTTCAAACATGGCCGGTCGAACACAAGGCCGTTTCCTCTGTTCTGCGGTACGCCAGGTCTCGTTTCCATCGCTTGTTCCGTCCAAGCCCTCCCGATGAACACGACGCATTCCGTTGCCTCCCCATGAACACGACGACGACGCTGTTTCTCCGTTCCAACCCAGCAATGTACACGAGCCATGGCCGTATGTATGCGCGAGTAGGCGTTCGAGACCCCACCCGTATGTAAACATACGTGGCCGTATTTTCTTTCCTGCACCCTGACCGCTATACGTACGTGTACATGCTACGTGCGTGCCTCTACTACGACACGTGCGCGCCTCTACATTGACCAGTATGTACGTACACGTTCGCGACCAGAATGACAATGCTACGTACGCTTTGACCAGGTGGGTCCCGACTGTCAGGCACTTCCTTGCCTGCGAAGATGTAGCTGGTGGGTCCCAGCAGTCAGGGGGGCGAAATATGGTGGCCCGTCCGGTGGGTCTTCGCTGTCAGGTGGAGGAATAATTATTTTGCACGTAATAAGGTGGCACTTCCTTGCTGCGTCCGTGGACCCAGCTGTCAGCCTCTCCACGTACAGTCCACGTCCGATGGAAGCCGTTCCTTGACCACATTGACCACGCCGCACCGAGAGCACCAGGGCGGTGGGCGACGGCGAGGCCTAGGAAGGGGATGACGCGGAGCCGGGGAAGACGCGGTAGTGGATGCCCACGCGTAGAGGAGTACGAGGGCACTGGTTCGTTGCGGTGTGAGGCTACCGTCGCCGCAGAGTAACAGGGGTTGTGGGTGAGTAGAGGGATGGCCTGGCCAGCGGTGGGAGTAGTAGGGTGCGGTGAGGCCTCCGCCGCATCGCAGCCGGCCACGGGAGGCAGGAGCACGAGGCACGACCGGTGCTGGTTTGGGCGGCTGGAGCAAGAAGACCAGAGGTTGAAGAAGCACTATGGCCGTTGGATGGACATCGTACGGTCACTGGAGCTAGAATCATGCATATTGACTAAGTTGACAGAGCCCTCCGTCCCCGTCAACTTAGTAGGCCCACAAGTCAGCCTGCCACTACACTGGGTCCCAGCTAACAGGGGGAGTATTCATTTTTTTATGTGTAATAAGGAGGCACTTCCTTGCGTGCGAAGATATAGTTGGTGGGTCCGAGCTGTCAGCGGCGGTAACGTTTTTTCACGAAATACAGAGGCCCTTTCGGTGGGTCCCTGATTTCAGGTGGAGGAATCATTATTTTGCGCTTAATAAGGAGGCATTTCATTGCGTGCGGCTGTGGACCCAGCTGTCGACCTCTCCATGTACAGTCTGCTTCAGATGCATGTCGGTCGTTGACCACGTTGACCAGGCCGCGCCGAGAGCACCGGGGCGGTGGACGACAGCGAGGCCTAGGAAGGGAACGACACAGAGGCAGGGAAGAATCGGCAGTTGTTTCCCATGCGGAGGGGAGTATGATTGTACGAGGGTCTACTGGGGATTGAGTGCAGAACAGGGCAAGGAAGCTTCTTAAGCAGAGCATATTGACAGTAAACTACTTCGGCAAATAGTGAGATTAACAGCGTCTATCAGCTAACATTCGGCGCTACACTGGCATGAACGGGGCCTCAGTCTAGAATGCGCGTACCATGGGAGAAGCTGACCGCCGTGCGTCTCCACACGAACGTCGCCAGCGGTAGCGGCGCTGACCGTCGTGTGCCTCCACAAGAATGTAGCCAGAGGTGGCGGCGCGGCTAGAGGACGACAGTCTACGAGAGCGTACTGTGGGAGCGTGAGGATCGCCGAACCGCGGCACCGACGTATCGGCGCGGCGGGGAGGGCGTCTTTGGCGGAGCGAATGGAGTGGAGGGGGACAAGGGGGAGGGGATTTGGGGAATATTATTGGCTAGTTGGCCGAAGGGCGGTTGAATCGGATTTGGGGGGAATTTTTGGGTGTGGGGGGGGAGGATTTTTGCGCGGTGGGCGGGGGGAGTTTGGCGCATGGTCAGTTTCTCCAAGTGCAGTCCCCCGTGTCAGTGAAGAGGCAAGCCAAAGCGTGTTCCGTTTGCGTGAGCCGTGTGTGGGACCAAACGTGTGTGGGGTGCAATGCGACCGCGACAGGAGTGCTGTGAGTGTACCGCATTTTTTCCTTTTAAACTAGGTGCTTCGCCCCCTAAAAAAATATGTTGCTTTGTGCGATCCATCGATACTACTACTAGTAATCCGGTAATCCCGACTAAAACGGCACGGCCGGGTATTTTCCCGCGCGATATGTTGGGAGGTTGGCTTAGTTGGGTTTTTTAGGACGAGTAGTGCTACACCTACGTAATCCCAGTTACATAATTAACGCAATGTGAAACATGTGAGCTGTTGATTGTAGATGGGGGGAGGGAGGGGCCCACCACCATGAAAATCAGGGGAGGAGAGAGGGAGAGGCAATTTACGTTAACGCTTTCATAGGTTCCTGTAGATGTAGAAAGATGTGTATCTAACGGATAGGAAGGAAACTATGACAATTTACCCGCACTCCTCTCCACATTTGCAGATAAGGCTTTCCCTCGTTCATCCTTTTCTCCCACAAGATCTTGATCTTCCGTGCAACGCACGGGCATCTTGCTAGTACTCCTACAATATGTATATTATTGTGAAAGTTCATATACACCGGCCGAGATTAATGCAAACACGGCAGATTTTCATTACATTTCGAACTTTTATAGGACAAAAAAATAAAAGAAACCCGACCCTAAACCTATTCTACGGCGGCGACCGACGTCCTCCATCTGTGATCTCCATGTACGGGGGCGGGGTTCAACACCCGTGAAGTGAAGGTGCGGTCTCCGGCGAGGAAAAGTAGAACACGGGAGACGGACCAGCCAGTTGGCACAACATGCCCTGCCGCCTCCCATGCCCTACTCATCCTCGGAGGAGTCCCCGACCTCGGCGGTGCCGGACGTTGGACGGCGGCAAGTAGGACGCGTGGCTGACGGTGCTCCCGTCATCGGCCGCCAGCGTGGCCACCGCTTGTGCGGCGACTTGAGTGAGGGCGGCGACCTCGAGCTCCATCCCCGAAGACAAGCTCTCCCGCATAGCGTTCGCGCTTGTGGTCATGGCGGATGTGGTTCCAGGTAGGAGGACGATGTGATATGGTGTGGAGGTTAGTTCGGCGTTGCCGCTTTAAGTAGTGCATTCCGGTGAGGCCAGGCGTCCGGGTGCGTCATTAAGTCACTGAAGTTGGTTCCGCAGGCACCGAGCCTCTTAATGACGACATACGAACGGACGGCATGAATGCGGGCAGTTGGTGCCGGCTGGGAACGCACCGCGTGACGGCGCGAGGGACGAGGGTTTTGGTGTGCCAGGGTAGTCAGCTGCGGTCGTGGCAACGTTGGAGATGCCCTTTGCTCTCATGCGATCCCCGCATGTCATTGGAAAAGCAAGATGACCCATCATGGTCTCAGGTCCAGAGGATGTAGTTGGCCGCGCTACACCACTCCGCGGACGCGTCGCGACGCCCCGTGCATCCTCGACGAGCCAGGTGTTGGGGTGTGTTTGGATTGTGGCCAAAGTGCACCTTGCCAAAATTTTGGTCATGACCAAAAGATTGGTCTTTGTTTGGATGGTTGCCATTTTTTTGGCATGCCAATGAACTCTAGCCAACTCTAGTTCATTTTTCTTGCCAATGTCGGCCCAATCATGGGCAACCAATACCTCAACCAAAATTTTGGTCATGACCCAAATATTGGTCTTTGTTTGGACGGTTGCCATTTCTTTGGCATGCCAATGAACTCTAGCCAACGCAAGTTCATTTTTCTTGCCAATGTCGGCCAAATCATGGGCAATCAATACCTCAACCAAAATTTTGGCTACCCAATGCTTTGATGGGGCAACCTTGGGCACAAACGAAACATACCGTTGGTCGTGCCACAGCACTAACGCCACCCTCAGGAAACTGAAACGGACCATGTCTAGCGATGATATGAGTGTGTCGCTCACCGCGGTTGCCGTGTCCAGAGGCGGTGCTGGAGCTGCGCCCCGTTGTTGGCCCCAACGACCCACATGAACGGTTGTCGGTGGCGAGGAGGTCGTGGGCCAGCTCCTCCATTGGACTAGTCTGCGCTACGTCGTCCCGACGGGTGTGCCCCACATGTCTGTTTCCTTGTTTTCCCGGCCATATTCGAGCGTCAGTGCTCCGCGTTGCGCATTAAGCCTTTCACTATGTAGGCCAAGAGAGACAACCTATTGTTTATTTGAGCCGTTCAAGTATAATCATGTGGCATTTGATTATTTCTCATTCCTCTTCTCCATCGATCATGTCGCCCTCCAGTCGAGTCCATCCTCCCGCATGCCTCATTTGAACATTCCGCCGAGTATCATTCGCATGTACCCACCCTAGTCCTCTTTCAACAGATCTCCGGACCCCAAGATGAAATCGAGAGGGAACGAGTGGGGGCACATGATACCTAAGGCGGATTCAAAATTTTGAACCGGTGATCATAGCATCCGCAAATCATATAGAAATGGTATTCAATGTTCGTTTCGTTTTTGAACGTACAATATACTCCCTCCTCTCCTTTCTACTTTACATATAAGTTTTATGTGTAGTCAAAGTATATCTACTTTGATCAAAAAGGTATCAACATTCAACAACGCCAATCAATATTGTTAGATTCGTACGTACTCCTAGATTTGTCCTCGAGATGGTTTCCAATTTGACTATTGACAAGATTAATAGTACATGAGATGTATAATGTGAAAATTATATCATTGGAAACTCCTTTCACATACGAATTTGACCGTATGCTTTGTGTAAGTTGCATGTCATATATTATTACTCTAACATTTGGCAAAGTTAGCCTCGAAAAACGCATTAGACCCTGTATGCTTTGTGTAAGTTGCATGTCATATAGGAGTATTATTACTCTAACATTTGTGTAAGTTTCATGTCATATATTATTACTCTAACATTTGGTCAAAGTAGTATAGTGGAAGTGTATCCTCTGACGTAGGTATCCCTGCCTTACCCTCCCTTTCGGTCACTTACTGGCGGACCCCATGCTTGCTAGGCTCCGCATGTCAGTTACTCAATGGGTTTGGCCACGTCAGGGGATCCTCATCCATAGTATACTCCCTCTGTTTTTATTTACTCCGCATAAAACGAAGGGAGTGGTGGTATAATAAATGACGTGGGCGGGGGAGGGGGAGGGACGTCGGTTTGCTCTCAACTGCGGTCCCACAATCGAGCGAAAACGCAAGACGAAGCGTGTTCCATTCGGTGAGCGACGTGGAGGGTCCAGGGTGCCGGGCTGCAACACGAACGCGACAAGAGCGATATACAGTCAAAATCGATTGACCAGTCGTCACCGGAACCACTATTCACACCAGAACCTTCGCTGCTCGGCCTACGCCAGCCACTGCCCTAAAACCACACCAAATCTCCAGCCCATTCCCCCACCTTTCGATCCCCTAGCCCGCATCAAGCATCCCCTAGTTTGCCGGAAAGCCATGGTGCGCCGCAAGATCACTTACTACAAGATGCTGACGCCGGAGCGCCGCGCAGAAATCGCAGCGGCGGTCGGCGCCACAGACCTTCGTTCCCAAGCTCGCTTTGCGGCGGGCCAATCCCCGAGTTCTCTGGAGCCAAGCTACGAGGAGGAGGAAGCCGATCCAATGTTCATGGAGGAGGTCGCGGCGCAGAAGGCCCCCGATGGGTATGAGACGATGGACGTCGACTTCGTGCCGGCGTTCGAGTCCCCCATGGTGCAGACGGACCAGCGGTTCAACATGGTGATACTAAAGGAGGACCGGGAGGCAGAGGCTCAACTCGACGCGGAGCGCGCGCATGCTGCTGCCATCGAGGCTCTCCTACAGGCGGAACTGGATGTTGTGGATGTGAACCGGGCGGTGAAGGCTCAACTTGAGGCGGAGCGCGCGGATGCCGCTGCCATCGAGGCCCTCCTGCAGGCGGAACCGGACGTCCTGGACTTGAACCGGGCGGCAGAGGCTCGACTCAACGCAGAGCGCACGAATGCCGCTCTCATCGACGCCCTCCTGCAGGCGGAACTGGACGTCCTGAACTTGAACCGGGCGGCAGAGGCTCGACTCGACGCGGAGCGCGCGGATGTCACGACCATCGAGGCCCTCCTGCAGGCGGAACTGGACGCCCTCGACTTGAACCGGGTTGTGCTCTCGTCCGTGCATAGCGCCCGCATGCTCCGCTTGAACAAGTAGCTGGAGGCCGAGGACAACCACGGTGCGGAGACACACGTCGGCTGGTTCGCGCCGGCAGCCAAAGACGACAAGGTCGTCTCTTTCCGCGAGTAGTGATAGTTTTTCTTTATGTTGTTGTTTTTATGGATCTTTTGCTGTGTAAAAACATATATTTGTTATGCAAGTCGCCTGACTTGGGTCAGTCTACCATTTCAGGCGGTTGGATGAATATCCTACGTCTCCTAACCCTTCTTTCCTTCTTCCTCACCTCTTCTTCTTCCCCAACAGACCACCGCACGGGCCGTACGGATACTCCCCAACATGCGGTTGGATAAACATACTCTATGAACGAAAATTATGTGTCAGCGATAGGATGGCTGAGTTTGGTGTGTTCCCATGTGACAGCACGTGTCAGTGAGGGTGCGTTCCCTTGGTTGGGTTTGCGGCGTGCAGTAGCGACCGTGTGAGGGTGCGGTGCGACCCGCGGCGTGCAGGAGCGACCGTGTGACGGTGCGGTGCGACCGCGATAGCCATGCGCAAGTGTACCTCCTTCTCATTTTGAAAACTTTAGGCAAGCTTGGAAAAATGTGTGGCGAAGTTTGGCAATGCAAGGCCTAGACCCAAACAGGATAAGTACGCACGTACTAGGAGTACTAGTGTTAAAAAAGAAAGACTGGGTTTTCCTTCGCGGGATTTAATCGATACAAATCCTTGTTTCACGTGTCAATTAATGCGTATTTTTTTCTCCAAAGACCAAAGAGCTAACCATCTGACTCCTCATCGCTTGATTAATGCAGCGCCATGCAAACCAACCTTCTCACTTCCGCATGCATGCAGGGGATATTAATGTCCTTGGTTGCTAACCCCATCAAATTTTGCCTCGATTAGTGTTAGCGGCCCTTTGCAAATTGTAATTTTGATATACTGGCCTTGTGTACAAAAAAAATGAAGGTAGTAACTATATTTTACTTCCTTCCACATTGCAGTGACGTCGATGATATTTTTTTTGGTGGTTTGGCAAAGTGCGTTCGACGGAGAACACCATTGAGGGAGACCACGGTAAGTCGTTCGCAAGTGCCGCCTGCAAGCCGAGACAACCGCCTTATTTTTATCCAGGAAGTCCTTTACTAGTACTACTATAACTAATGTGGTGAGATGGCTTCTCGAAGAAGATGATGGAAAAGCGGAGTCAGCGAAGAGTGAAATGATGGTTGCTTCGTCCGTGCTTTTGTGATTTGACGCCTCACTGCTTTGTGATTTGTGATAGAAGGGACAGGGGAGTAGACTCTGTGCTCTATACTGTACTACATGCGTCCAAGCATGGGAGAAAGAGGAGAGACGTTGCATTTTTCTATTCCTTCAATCAATCAATCAGGGAGCTTCGGTTCCATCTTTTTAGCTTTGGCAACACCTTCCATAATGGTTCCCACGATGCCAAAAGCTATTTTCACATTTGGCTACACATTGTGGATGCCCTTAACCATACCACTTGGTTTTGCTCCTGTGTGCTATCTATACAAATCTCAATTATATTGTTCTAAAAAATTATAGAATCCAGATTAGTAAAAAGGAGGTGATTTTGCCGCGCGGATGGTGGGGTGGTTTCTTATTTTCGGAGGACGTTGTCCTGGCGGTTTGCTAACATGCGGTCCCACGTGTCAGTGCTTTACCAAGCCGATCCGCGTCCCACATGAGGAAGAACAACGGCAGAAGCAACACGTGGTTAAGTTGAAGAAGATGAGGGAGAAGTGGATTCAGCAACGAGTGAAATGATGGTTGCTTCGTCCCTCCAACTTAACTGCGGGAAAGGTGCAGCTTTGTGATTTGACGCCTCATTGCTCATTACTACGCGGGCGCCATGACTGGGGTGCTTCACCCCGGCTGCTCTGCACTGTATTCTGGTATGGCACGTGGACCCGGTAGCTTGATGTCCCACATGTCGGCGAAAGGGACTAGAAGATTTATGAAAGCGAGTGCTCCACTCTTACGACGGAGGAGTAGACGACACGACGGCCCAGTGAACTGTCACTTGTACTGTATAGTACTATAGTTTTGCTATTTCGCACGATCCATCGATACAAACCCGATTAAACAGGAAAGGGCGGGATTTTTCCCACGCGGTAGATGATACCGGCCATACATTTCAAAGGCAATTTTAATGTATGCAAACTGAATAATTATAAGTAACAATATGATATCTAGTAAAACTAAAAACACATATGATTTATTGTGTTAGAGTGTAGTAGTGGTGCTGTATTGCATAGTTGTTAGATGTAACATGCGAGAACGTGTAGAGATGTAGTTTTGGAGGGCCTACAGAGAGAAAAGCGTACTACGGTCACCGAACTTCAGAATAAGCTGATTACGGTCACTATATACGTTTTGCGGTGATTATACGGTCACTTGCTCACAGCTCTGCATCGGATTGCACTCTGTTGACCGGACAAATAGTCTGCGTGGAACCATGTTGACTAGTTAAATTGACCACGTTCGTTGTGGGTCCCACCTGTCAGTTCGCATAGGCAAAAGGTCAGATAAACACAAATTTACGCAGGCGCGACAAGGCTCCAACCCGTGCGCGGGAATCACCTGGTTGTGTATGTGTCTGTCAGGGCCTGATGTGTGCGCATGCACGTGTAGGTTGAGCACTTGAGTGTGAGAGTGTGTGTTGGTCGTGTGGTGTACTGGTGTGTGCATGCATGCATGCGTGTGTGCGTGTGAGTGTTGCGTGCTGATGTCTACTACACAACCTTCTTCTTGTAGACATTGTTGGGCCTCCAAGTGCAGAGGTTTGTAGGACAGTAGCAAATTTCCCTCAAGTGGATGACCTAAGGTTTATCAATCCGTAGGAGGCGTACGATGAAGATGGTCTCTCTCAAGCAACCCTGCAACCAAATAACAAAGAGTCTCTTGTGTCCCCAACACACCCAATACAATGGTAAATTGTATAGGTGCACTAGTTCGGCGAAGAGATGGTGATACAAGTGGTATATGGATGGTACATAATAGTTTTTGTAATCTGAAATAATAAAAACAGCAAGGTAGCAAGTGATAAAAGTGAGCGTAAACGGTATTGCAATGATATGAAATAAGGCCTAGGGTTCATACTTTCACTAGTGTAAGTTCCCTCAACAATACTAACATAATTGGATCATAAAATCCCTCAACATGCAACAAAGAGTCACTCCAAAGTCACTAATAGCGGAGAACGAACGAAGAGATTATGGTAGGGTAAGAAACCACCTCAAAGTTATTCTTTCCAATCAATCCGTTGGGCTATTCCTATAAGTGTCACAAACAGCCCTAGAGTTCGTACTAGAATAACACCTTAAGATACAAATCAACCAAAACCCTAATGTCACCTAGATACTCCAATGTCACCTCAAGTATCCGTGGGCATGATTATACGATATGCATCACACAATCTCAGATTCATCTATTCAACCAACACAAAGGACCTCAAAGAGTGCCCCAAAGTTGTACCGGAGAATCACGATGAAAACGTGTGCCAACCCCTATGGATTGGTTCCCAATGTCACGAAACCCGGAAGTTGTTCACCTTAACATACATCAAGTGGCACGTGGTATCCCATTGTCACCACAGATATCCACGGCAAGACATACATCAAGTGTTCTCAAGTCTTTAAAGACTCAATCCGATAAGATTACTTCAAATGGGAAACTCGATTCATTACAAGAGAGAAGAGGGGGGAAGAAACATCATAGGATCCAAATATGATAGCAAAGCTCGCGATACATTAAGATCGTATCATCTCAAGAACACGAGAGAGAGAGAGATCAAACACATAGCTACTGGTACATACCCTCGGCCCCGAGGGAGAACTACTCCCTCCTCGTCATGGAGAGCACCGGGATGATGAAGATGGCCACCGGTGAGGGTTCCCCCCACCGGCAGGGTGCCGGAACAGGGTCCCGATTGACTTTTGGTGGCTACGGAGGCTTGTGGCGGCGGAACTCCCGATCTATCTTGCGTTCTGGAAGTTTTAGGTCACGTAGGTATATATGGGTGCAGGAGGTACGTCAGGGGAGCCACGAGGGCCCCACGAGACACGGGGGCGCGCCCTAGGGGGGGCGCCCCCACCCTCGTGAGAACCTCGTTCCTTCCTTGACGTGGGGTCCAAGTCCATCAGGTGTGTTTCCTTCCAAAAATAACTTCTCTAGTTGATTTCGTTCCGTTTCGACTCCGTCTGATATTCCTTTTCTTCAAAACACTGAAATAGGCATAAAACAGCAAATCTGGGCTGGGCCTCCGGTTAATAGGTTAGTCCCGAAAGTAATATAAAAGTGGATAATAAAGCCCAATATTGCCCAAAACAGTAGATAATATAGCATGGAGCAATCAAAAATTATAGATACGTTGGAGACGTATCACGTGCGTGCGTGCGTGGCTGCGTGTGTACGTGTGAGTGTTGCGTGCGTGTGTGGGTGCATGTGTTTGTGTGAGTGTTGCGTGGATGCAGTTCGTGTGCATGCGTGCGTGTGTGTATAATCACCACACCAGCCCCTGTGTGTTAAAACAGACGGCTCTTCATACCAATACAAGGCCACCTTGTCCGTTGTGCCCGCGGTCATGACTTCAAACCACCGTCCAAATATTTTTTTGTCGTTTGTTTTCATTCTTACTAGCAAGATGCCCGTGCGTTGCATGTAACATCAAGATGCATTTGTATGACTTGTTTATCTTGTGAGAGAAAAGGATGAACGAGGGAAGGCCTTATTTGCAAATGTGGAGAGGTGTGTGGGTACCTTTTTGCAAAATTGCCATAGTTTCTTTCCTATCCGTCAGATATAAATCGGATGACCTATATTGCAGGATGGCAGGCACACCATCATCACCAACTCTGTATTTTTATAAGAGTGTATTTTGTGTATTTTATAAGAGTGTAGATGTAGAGTAGATACAAGTCGACAGGTGGGCGCGATGGTAGTGAGATAATGTGATGCAACACTAGAGGTGCCATGTGGAGCGTTTAACTGGTCAACTAGTCATGTCATGAGCAAATACAGAGTTGTACGGTGAGCCCGTGACTGCATAATAACCACTAAACATAAATGGTGACCGTAATGAGTGGATTCTGAAGTCCAATGTACGTATTGTGCTTTCGCTTCCAATACAATGATCGTCATTGCATATATCGCGAGAGAAAGATGAAAAATGCGTGAATTTTCTGGGGGCTTACTTTTAGAGGACCTGGAGATAGTTTTGTGTGCATACGTGAAAGGGGCGTACAGGGGGGTATGCGATGGAGAGAGAGATGCTCTTCATTTCTCTTTATTATGACTAACTTTGTATATAGTATAAAAATATACAAATTCATAGTGCGGAATAAATATCATTGTGGGCACCATGCAATGCAAATTAGCGTTCGTACTCCTCCATATAACTTTGTAATGTTGTATATATGTAGAAACTCTAAAATAATTTTTTGGCCACACTTTATTCAAAAGGAATGTTGTATGCGAAATAAACGTGAAGAGAGGGCTTTTTAGATCAATGGGGTACGTGATGTAACATGTGTGAATGTGTAGTTGATGCATTTGGCGGGGCCTAGAGAGGTATGTGTGTGTATTACGTATTCGAGAGAGGCATGGATAGAGGGGCCGATGGGGGGGCGTGGGAGAGATAGCACGAGAAATGAGAGTGGTCTAGAGAGAGAGAGAGACAAATATGACGTCACGACAAGAGATTCCATTCCCTTGAGTGTGTATATGCAAGGGGGGAGGGAATAGAGGCACCAGGAGAAATTTTCTATGTGTGTGGTGTTTGTGTTGGTATGTGTGGGTGTGAGAAAATAATGAGACGTGGGGGCAGAGGGTGTGTCACCGCGTGAGGTTCGGTGGGTCGAGGTGAGGCCCTTCGTTCTGTTCCGTCCTCCGCCACATTGGTCGGCCCGTGATGCATTTAGGAAGACCCATGGATGACTATTCATACAAGACAAAGATAGCATAATTGTGAAGGACTCTGTGTCCACTGACAAAGCTGACTAGGATTTGTAACTGTCACAGCCCTAGCTTTGGCCTTTGCTTGTCATTGCATATGCATCCATGCATCATCTTAAATTCAAGGAAATTGAATTGAGGGAATTCCCAAGCCTCAGAAATCTGTTAAAAATGATCAACATTAAAATATTTCAAATGAGCCCAACAAAATGTTCCTGCTAACCTCTGAAAATATTGGCAAGAGCTATAACTCAAACCAATATTTTTGGAATCACAGAAATAATTATTCTTGGGCCTTTGAATTAAATCACTAGCTATTTGATTTGGGTTTATATTTACTATAAAATAGATATAAGCCCAATAATTTTGAAAATTTGCATGTGGGTCTGAACTAGTTTCCTAAGTCCACATAATAATTTTCAGAAGCATAGAAATTGGTTTGTTTGAAAACCAAACTCAAAACAAACTTCAAAAAAAAAGAAAACAGAAACAAACAGGAAATAGAAAAGGCAGAGCACTTACCTGGCCTTACCTGCGGCCCAGCCCAACTGGCCTCTGTCAGTCGTCGTCCTCCTCTTGACAGAAGGACGCGAGGGCGTGTGCCCACCGCGCGCCGGCACGTGCCGGCCACCTCCTGCTTACCTGCTCGCTGCTGGAGGCACCCGAGGGCGCCACGCACTCCCCTCAACCCCTTGCACCTCCCCCCTCTCTCCCAGTACTCCCTCTCCCTCCTCTGCTCTCTTCCGCAGCGCCACCGAGTGCCTCCGTCGACACCGCTCGCCACCACCGCGGCCACCGGCCACCCCTCGCCCTGTCGATGAGACCTTGAGCTCCGCATCGTCGTCTTCTTCATCCATGCCGAGCCAAGCAACCGGGGAAGCCCCGAATCGCCGTCCCCGCCGTCTTCTTCAACCTCGGTCCGCCGGAGATCCCCTTCGCCGCCCGCTCGCTCTGACGCTTCCCCGAGCCAAACGAGCCGCCCATCCGACTCCCTGTGAGCCCCGCCGTCATCTCCCCCTCTTCCCTTGGTCGATTTCTCGTTGCAACGCCGATGATCGCGAGTCCCGTATGCCGCCGCCGCACGAGCTCGTCGCCGACGAGGCTCCGGTGACCAAATGGTCCCGTGTGTGCCTCCGTTGGGTTCGTGAGCTCTCGTAGAACATGTAGGTGCAAACCGCTGGTCCTCCCGCGCGCCGTGTCGTCGAATCCGTCGACACCCGAGCTCCGGCCGCCGCCCAGCTCGCCACTGCCGCCGCTACAGACCACCTCGCGCCCTCTCACTGCCTCCGCTGGATGTGTGGGAGCACGAGCTACCTCCTGGTGCCCTCAGCGCACCCAGTCGCTGCCCCTAGCGCCACTCCGATGAGCCACCGCCGCTCTGGGTCGTCGCCGTCATCTAACCGCCGGCGCATCCGACATGGGCGTCATTAGCGGCTAATGGCGCCACTAATTGAACCCACACCCACTGACACCGGGCCCCACGCCCTTAATTAACAATAGTTTAGTTTCTGATTAGATTTAACTAATAACAGTGGCCCCACAAGTCAGAGTTGACGTGCTGACGTGGCCGTTGACCGGACCCACCTGTCTGTGTCACTAACTAATACTGAGTCGATGACACATGGGTCCCACTGTCAGGTTTGACTCTGGTTAGGCGTTGTTGACCTGCTGAGGTCAGCATGACCTAATGCTGATGCAATAAGTCTTTTTCTGGATTAAACTTAATTCAAGAAATTGCAGAAAATACTCTAAACTTCTAAAATTCATAGAAAATTATCTATAGCTCCAAATGAAATAAATTATATATGAAAAATTATCAGAAAAGTTCAAGGAATCCATCTGTACCATTTTCATGCATGTTTGATCAAGTTAACCTCATTGTTTAGGATGAAACATGATAAGGGCAAATTTCATAATAGGTTTGGAGTTGGAATTTGATATAGTTTTGAATTCCACTTCAATTAAAATGACTTTCTGTTGCATTAGCCCAAATCACAGCATATTGCCATGTCATGATCATGCATCATATTATTGCATTGCATTGATTGTATTCTTCCTTGTTTGTCAGTAATTGCCCCCTCTCAGTAGACGATGTTTCCGACGATGAGTTCGATGACACCGATGAAGAGCTATAATATCTTCAGAAGTGCCAGGCAAGCAAAAACCCCTTGTTCATTCTGATACAATCCTACTCTCTCGCTCCTGCTCTCTTTTACTACATTAAGACAACAACGTTTCAACTGTTACATGCTGCGGTAGCTGAACCCCTTTCCTGTGCATGACCTGTCATTGCCATAGTAAATAGATGAAACCCACTAGCATGAGTAGGAGTTGTTTGAGCCCTGATGTGCCTACTCATTCATGTTTGTTTGTCATGCCTGCTACTGCTTAGAGTTGAGTCAGGTATGATTCATCGGGGATGAATTGGAATGGTGATGAACATTTCCTACTGTGTGTGAGCTAAGTGTGTGAACACGATTTGGTAAAGGTAGCGGTGAGAGGCCATGTAGGAGTACATGGTGGGTTGTCTCATTGCAGCCGTCCTTAGGAACTGAGTTCTGTGTTTGTGATCCATGAACAGTTACTACCACACATTGGGTTCCGGTAACTCGACCCCTCTCGACTTATTAATCAACTCGGTCTCTGTCCAGGAGTTGCAATTAGTTTCTGGTGTTTGTAGGTAGTGTTAGTAGTCTACCAAGTGGCACCCGGTACAGGTGGGCTTGGGACAGACTAGGCACAGTGGCACGGTGTACCAAGTGGCACCCGGATGGTGGGCTTGGGAACCCTGCACACATCGTTTGGGGCCATGAGCGACACCCCGGCCGGATCTCCTTGCGGATGGAACCCGAATAGGCGATAAACCTGGACTAGAGACTTGTTGGTTAGTCAGGTCGTGGCCGACTCCCTCGCTCGGCTTCCGCTTGAAGGTTGCCGAGGTACACAACGTGTACAGGGCGATAAGTGGCGAGAGCGTGTGTGAAGAAGTACACCCCTACAGGGTTATCATTATCTATTCGAATAGCCGGATTCCTCAGATATGGAAACTTGGACCCCCTGCATATTTCATAGACAAGTGAAAGTGGATACTCTAATGCGTAAGATAAGCGTGAGTGCTATGGATGGCGTTCTCGTAGGGAGGCGGGAGCGGATCCATGGTGCAGTATTGATATGGTGAATATGTGGACTCGTGTGCGCCACCTCAACAGAGTTACCTGCAGTCGTAGTTTAGGATAGCCATCGAGTGAAAGCTGGCTTGCTGCAGTCAAACTCCACCACCTCTTTGTTGATACCGATGCATATGTAGTTAGTTCTGATGTAAGTCTTGCTGGGTACATTTGTACTCATGTTTGCCTATTCTATGTTTTGCAGAGAGACTTCAGTCTCGCTAGTAGTTCCGCGTGGACTTCGACGTTTAGCTTGTTACCTCAGCTACGATCTTGTACCCTTGGGAGGGTCTAGTAGATAGTCAGGCTTCTGAGCCTTCTTCATTTGTAGTTGTCTGTACTCAGACAAGTTAAGCTTCTACATGTGCTTGTTGCTTGTATGCTCTGTATGTTGGGTCATGAGACCCATGTTTGTAATTCTTGGCTCCTCGGAGCCTAATGAATAAATACTTTGAGTCGTAGAGTCTTGTTGTGATGCCATGTTGTATTGCACATATTGAGCATATTGTGTGTATGATTGAAATGCTTGGTATGTGTGGGATCCGACAACCTAGTTGTTTATCCTTGGTAGCCTCTCTTATGGGGAAATGTAGTCTTGTGCTTCCATGAGCCATAGTAGTGCGCTACAGCCCGGTTCACCGGAGTCCTGCTAGCCCAGCACTACTGCTTTGGAACACTTGACTGACCAGCATGTGATCACTTCGTTCCTGTGTCTGTCCCTTCGGGGAAATGTCACGTGGTGACATCCAGAGTCCTTCCTAGCCTGCTACAGCCCGGTTCACCGGAGTCCTGTTAGCCCAGTGCTACAGCCCGGATCCGCACGCTGCTGACCGACATGCTCGATGTTGATTCATGTATGCCTGTCCCCGTAAGTTAGTGCCACTTTGGGTTCACGACTAGTCATGTCGGCCCGGGTTCTCTGTCATATGGATGCTAGCGACACTATCATATACGTGAGCCAAAAGGCGCAAGCGGTCCCGGGCCATGGTAAGGCGACACCCGTGGGGATACCGTGCATGAGGCCGCAAAGTGATATGAGGTGTTACAGGCTAGATCGGTGTGACTTAGAATCGGGGTCCTGACAGTAACCCTAGGTTCTCGGACTAAGGTAACCCCTTTATCTATGATATTACTATCCATCCAACCGAACTTTAAGGGGCATCCTACAGAATGCTCTGCTAGAATCATACTCGTCGATTAGGAAGAGAGGTGTGAGACAATGCGTGAGAGATAGGCGTAAAGATAATGTGCGTACATGAGACACGTAGGCAGGTCCATGTATATAGAAAGGGTCGATGAGGATTGTGCGTGTGTATGTTTGTGAGAGGAAGAGTGCTTGTGATAAAGGTTAGTGAAAACAGTTGTAAATGGTTACGAGAGGGAGGGAGGGAGGGTTATATCTAGAGCATGTGTGCGAGAAAGACACCTCGGGAGAGAGTGTGTGAGCATGTGTGAGAGACCATCGATGGAGAGTGAAACTACACATAAAAGACTGCTCTACACATTGATTAAAGATATAAATTGTATCCAAATATTAGGATGGTATCATGATATTAGCAATTCGCGTAAGGAGCGGTCATTGATCCATCAGACATCTAGATTCTATCGAATTTGAGCATGTCTATGTTATTATTCGACACAATTGATCCACATAGTTAGTATTTTGAACTCCAGACAATGCATCGCTTTAGCAATCAAATATAAACGTGAGTATAGTTCATGTTGTGTGTGTAAAGCACATTATACATACGAAGGTTACACAATGGACATTATAAATAGCTACTACCTATGAACTAGCATACATTTGAATTCAACTTAAGGTGGTTTAAAAAAATCAAATTCAACATGAAGTCCATTCAATTATTTGAATTTGATATCATGGCATTTGTAAACCATACCTAAATTATGGGGGCACCAATCTTTGCTCTGATTTTGTACATAATAGCATATGTAGTCGTGTACAAAATAGATTCAAATTTAGCTCCTCCATTCCAAAATAATCGTAGTTATAGGATTTTCAAGTGTCAAAATTTCAAAAAGAAGCGGATAATTTAATAAGGTCTTCAAACATACAAGGTCAAATATAACGTTGTATATTTACGTCAATCCTCATAGTTCAAGAGTACTCTAAACGTGAATGCTTGTGTTTCAAAATTTCGAACGAAGCGCCAAAAGAGCCTCTACTCGCCCAAAACCGCGTGAGACCAATGTTTGGTAGTACAAGGAAATTACTTTTCTAATAACTCCGACCCGTGAAACCTACCGGCCCGACGTCCAAAGGTCTAAACCGGGGTAGGTTTGTAGCTTCATCTAGATGCCACACAACCTCATCCGAAAAACATTCATACACAATGGCCGCCTAAGCACACATGCGCGCGGCCGAAATCGCTCCCGCCCACTATTTGGGACACCGGGGATTACCATCCTACCCCCGATCCGCAGTAGGTCCGAAATTTAAGAGGGGCGCAAAGTTTGTACTTTCCCCAAATTTCAAACAAGCGCGTCCCATTTCTGTTCAAAAAAGCAAAAAACAAGCGCGTCCCAGACCGAAACATGGTTCCCCCCACCCGTCCGATTCCCCATTCGTACTCCGTGGGCGCCGAAACTACCTCTCCACCAGCCGCGAAACCCCGGCGTCCTCCGTCCTCCACCCCATCCCACCCATCAACCGCCGCCCTCCTCCATCACGCCGGAGCCGATACCCCGACGTCATCATCCACCGCAACCTCAACCGCAACGCCCTCCACGGCTAGTAGTTGAAGCCGAGGCCGAGCCATCCGTACCCGAGCCAGTTCAACCACGCCGTCCTACGCCTCACCGCTGCCGCTCCAACTTCGCCACCCTCCACCGCACTGGAGTTGTTCCTGCTACGCCATCCTTCACCGCCTCGGATCTGCTTCCCCTCTGCAGACATACGGCCACGGCAACACAGTCAACAATTTGGCCATGGGTTCATCCAAGCCTGCACCCTCCAGAACATCGGTTTCCCCGGTAAAAAGAAGAAATTCGGCGCGACTTGTGGAGGTGACCACACTGGCAACCGAAAAAGGTACTCCTCTTCCCTTATTCGTGCAAATCTTACATCTCTGCTTGCACGGTATTCATCCCACAGAAGACACTAGTTGACCGCTTCTTCTTGATACTAGATGTTCCTAGTAACTCGCGATGCACAAGGTTCTCCTCATATACTATTTCACCTTAGCTAGAGGTCCGTCGCCCCCCTGAATTTCAATTTCTGGCCACTTGATTCCCAATTAACGGAAGCATTCCCCGGCGTAATAGGCGCTAGTACGCCTATTACGCCAGGGAAGCAGCGCCTTGGTGTTTATCTTAGGGGCGTGTGCGGCCTAGAGCTACTGGCGCCCGATCTAGAGGTCGGCCAGGATTAAAGGGATGGCCTGGGGACGCTGCCAAGCACGGCGGTGGTGTGAGGTCGATGGGAGGGCGGGGCGGCGGAGGCAGGGGTCTGGGCCGGTGGTCGCTGGCGGTCCGAGAAAGATCGTCAACAATGACTGGCGGGAGGTAAACGAAGGCCATCTGCCCGTTCCTTATAGATCGAACGGTTCATTAAAAAATCGATTGACCTATTTATTTTCAGTCGACTGTCATCTTAGATATGACCACATGTGGTGGTGTGCTGGAGGAGTACCTGAATTTCCTGTGCTCATATATTACAAAATCATACAGAGTAGAATCTAATTTTGTTTGCCATGCAATGTTGTAGAGCTATCATATGTCTCATGTCATTTATTTTTCAGCCACCTGCTATCTGCTACTTTTACAGTGCACTAGTTCTGCACACACTTCACAATTACTCTCACTGTTGTGTTTTTATGCAAGGGTATTTCAGACTCTACTGCCATGAGAGAAGCCAAAAAGAAAAGAGAGAAGACGCTCCAGTTTGGTGTGCGCGTAGGCAAGACACGTTTCAGCGCTATAATGGGTGCAGTTTCAGCAGATGGAGACGGTAAACGTAGCTCTGGAGTTGATGACCTCGCTCACAATGAACCACCATCCCAGGTGCTTGCTTTAACTTTGTGGTGTCATATGTGGTTTCATGTTCCATATGGTGTCTAGCTTGTATTCGAAAGGCCGAAGTCGGTAAGATAAGGAAATATTTTTTTTACATGAACCACCATCCCGTGAGCACCAGAAGACAAATAGCTAGTCAGGGCACTGGTCGAGCCAATGATAAGCCCAACAAAGATAGGCATCACCTGGAAGCCAACTAAAAAGCTGCGATGGTGGCGAAGCAGCCCGCCTCCCACCAGGCTCTCAGGTCCTAGATGATCATGCTCACCACTCCAGCCGATGTCTAGCTTGTATTGCTTCCAAGTTGGTTAAATTGCATCTGCTTAGCTTACACATTATACCTTTGAATATGACATGCCTTTCTGTTTTTGGTACATACTAGTACATCTGTGTATTAACCATGTTCTTACATCAAACTAATGTTCTTGTGTATCCCTCATCAATCACTTATGACAAGGCAGGCAGGCAAGGGGACTACTCCTCATTTAAAGAATGCAGCGTCAGCCTCCCGACATGATTCTCAAGAAACAGAAATGCCAGATGAAGATAGTGAACGTAGCTCTGTAGTTGATTACAGCATTTCCCCTACACTAGCATCGCAGGTGCTTGCTCTAACTTGGCAGCGTGATATGTGGTTGCATGTTGCATATGGTGTCTAGATTGTAATTCTTCCAATCTCGTTAAACTGCATGTGCTAGTCTGCTTAGCTTATACATTATACCTGTTAATGTGACATGCCTTCCTGTATTTAGTACATAGTACATCTATCTATTAAGCATTTCCTTACATAAAACTATTGTTTTTTTGTATCCCGCATCAATCAACATGGCGAGACACCTTTAGTATATCCAGTGCGATATTAGTTGCATCTTTCATATGATTTATAGCATGCACTACTTCTAATTTGTTGAAATTCCATTTATGATGGGACGCTTTTAACTTGGCAGAGTCATATTGGTTGCATCTTTCATGTGGTGTCTAGCTTGCATTGCTTCTTATTTGCTAGAATGCTTTCTGCTTAGTTTACACAAACAGTTGTGAACATGCCATGTCGTCTTGTTTTTCGTACATATTCCATCCTGGTATCATGTGTTTGCCTTACATCAAAGTAGTGATTGTCAGTATCATGCATGAATGAGTTCTAAAGAGAGAATTTTATTGCTTTTTCTTATCGGTTTTACTTGACAATTCAAAATCAATAAAGCGGAAGGAAGTTAGCAAGGCAGCGGATAAAGGTGCTCCTTCCGAACAGAGGGCCTCTACAGTTTCTACTCCTCCACACCCCCAAGATGATTTCCAAGACAACACATGCATAGACACTCAACCAAGCTGTGTTTATGATGAGCACGTCTCCCCTAGTGCAGCATCACCGGTGCTCCCTCTAACTTGGCACTGCTATATGTGGTTGCATGTTATGTGTGATGTCTAGCTTGTATTGCTTCTAATTTTGTTGAATTCCATCTACTTACTTTACACATTATACTTGAATAAGACACATGTTCCTGTTTCTAGAACATACAATATCTGTCTATCACACCATGTTCTTACATCAAATTACTACTGTTGTGTAACCTACAATAATCACTTATCATAAGACATGTTTGACTTCGGAGTGTGATATAGGTTACATCTCACATTCTTTTCTAGCTTGTATTACCAATTTGTTGAAATGGCACTTATGATGAGACAGTTTTAACTTGGTAGAGTCATATTCGTTGCATCTTTCATATGGTGTCTAGCTTTCATTGCTTCTAATTTGTTGAAATGCCTTCTCCTTAGTTTACACATCATAAGTTGTGAATATGCAATGCTATGAATATGCAATGGCACTAATGACGAGAGACCTCTAACATGGTAGTGTGATGTTGTTTGCATCTTGCATATGATTTATTTCTTGTACTGCTTCACATTTGTTTAAACGCCATTTATGATGAGACACTGTTAACTTGGCAGAGCGATATTTGTAGCATCTTTCATATGGTGTCTACCTTCCATTGCATTGCTTCTAATTTGGTGAAATGTCTTCTTATTAGTTTACACATCATAGTTCTGGTTATCTCTTCCGTCCTGTTTTTCATACATATTACATCCTCCTATCATGTGGTTGTCTAACATCAAAGTTCAGTTCGTCTGCATCACGCATCAATTTGTTCTGAAGAACTAAATTGTTATTTGTTTTTCTTGTCGGCTTGACTTAACATGGCACAGAGAAAGAGAAAGAAACACAGAATGGCAGGGAATGAGAAGCGGATGAATCCTGCAGATTCTGCTTGTACTGATGGTGCAATAGAAGGTCAAAGTCCAGCAGAAAATTCTACAAACACGTCATCCCATGCTACATGAGTTGCAAAAAAAGACAAACAGAAACAAATAGCTGCCACCAAACAAGCAGAGACAACCCTAGTTCTTGCAACACCTACCATAGTACTACTAGCTGCACGACATACTCGTGCGTCAACTGAGCTAGCAGCACGTTCCCAAGCTCCCTTGCCACCTGACACTACTTCCCAAGCACTCTTGACACAAGACGAGTTGGCAATATCAGATGAACCTTGTGAGCTTCAACAGCAAGAAGGTAGTTGCTGGAGTCAAGTTACAGTTGCATGCTTCTTTATATGTAGTCTCACAGTTTGATGTACACTAACACTTCCTATGTTTGTTGTTGGACTAGCACCTAGGCACAAGAGGAAACAAACATCAGGGATAATGCTCGATAGGTTAACTAAATCTAGAGGAGGAAGAATGGAGATCCGTTTTGAGGCAGGTTTAAAAAGGCCACGTGATGCTACAGAGTCAGCCAAGTTAGTATCAGAGGCAACGGTTGCTATTAGGTGTCATGTACGTATCCTCCCAACATGGATTCAGTACAGGAATGACAAAGACGAAACCCAGTTCAACATCTTCCTCGACCATTTATCTGTAAGTATGGTTATGTATGGAAACTAGTAATATCGTCTTGCTCTATCCAATACTTTCTAGGTTGCTGATAATGAGACTCCCATAATTTTGAACAGATGAGTTTCAAGTTGAATAGACAAGATGATGCAACCAGACAAGCTTGCACCCATGTTTTCAAGTCTGCTCTGTGACAGTATCAGTATAACTTGAGGAAAACTCACTTTGAAGGCAAGGCTAACAATGAACTTGCCCAAACATCTCCAGTGGAAAATATATCTGATGAAGACTGGAGAGGCCTCGTTAAACACTGGTCCGATCCGAAGTATCAGGTACATTATATATATGTCATTAGATCACATGTTGAAGTCCTATTTACGCATGTGCCACACAAATCTATCTTCTTGTAGGTGAACTGTTCAAAGAACAAGGCCAACCGTCGAAAGTGAAATTCCAACAGACGACGGGATCTCGTAGCTATATTGCACACTGCGAGGCTCTTGTAATTAGTTGTTGTTTCACTCTTTTCGCTGTACCATATTATCAGATCTATATTGACTTGTTCCAAATGTAGAGGAAAGCCCGCAAGGACCAAAAAGTACCTGAACTAAATGTTGTGGAAATCTTCAAGGACTGTCACACCAGCAAGAAGAAGGGCATGACTACACCAGTCAAAGCCGTTGTTGTAAGTCCTTAATCCTCATGCCTTTTAACTACTACTTACTCTGACTTGTGCCTTGAACTGCATGGTTTGCAGCCAATGTCTATTACTCTTTTCAATTTTATACACAATTGTCTTAGCGTATCATTGCACCTTACAAGGTTTAAAAGAGAGGAGTGATGTTCCTTTGATCTTGACCCGTAATCTAGTTCCGTGCTGGACTTGCCCACACAACGTTACAATTGCCTGTTTGTCTGTTCTCAGTTGTTTTGTGATATGAATGACATCATACTATGCTTACCGTATTATAAACTTCGTCTCTTTATCCTTAGCCCTCAATACAATGTGAAGAAATAGACAATACATTAGCGATGGTACATGGTCATATGTTTGGAACCTGGTTTTATTATGTACTTTGCAATAAAATACAACTAATATTTTACATGGGTTCACCAGAATAAGTTCTGTATATAGACCAAAGCTATTTTGTTTGGTTTTGCTGCCTCCTTAATATCTTCTGTTCGGGTACTACTAATGTAAAACCTCAACTTTTCTGCAAGCTATGGAAAAAATGGTGGAACCGCCACCTTCTGAAGGTGGCGAGGCAACTATAACCGCAATGTCAGCTCTTGCTGCAGTGGGTCAGTACCTGTCCACTAACAGTGCCAAAAGCACGTTCCTGCGTAATACTGGGTTGGTTGTTAAGGCAATATCGTCCAAACTGCCTCATGATCAAGATATGCAAGCTCAAAGCAATGTTGTATCTGCGCTCCAGACACAAGTCCATTCCCTAACAGAGACCCTTTGTGAAACAAGGAGAAACATTGCTCAATGTCGTCAAGATATGCATGGTTTTGAAACCAGACTATCAGACATTTGCTATGTTGTTCAGGAGCCTAGGGGAAATGAAGGCGAGGGTTATGGTGCTCCATTGGACAATACAACATGAAAACGTAACAGTCAGGTCAAATGAACTGAGCTTCTGAACTTCTGGTGGTGCATTTATCTGCTAGACTGTTAAGTTTTATGCCAACCTTCCTTTTGTTATATAGTTGTAATTTGTTTTGGTGCGATACAAAATTTATTCTTAACGTGCAGCCACCGCCTGAAGAAAACAGCAAGCCATTTTTGTATAGTGTAGGGTGTTCCCTATATTTGCACTGGTGGCGATCTTTGATGCCGAGTGGATGTAATCTGTGCAATCGCCTTAATAGCCTAGCATTAGTTTCGGCCTTATTTATTTCCTAGTCTTCTTTTTCCCTGGTTCGCTAGTGGCCGCAACTACCATGGGCCATACATGGGCCGTAGGATCCATGGGTCTCCTACGGGCCGTCGATAAATGGGCCTGTAATCGGTGGGCCTCGGGCCGTCGGATAAATGGGTCTACATGGCCCATAATCGGGCGTAATTGGTATCGGCCCAGCACGGTAACAGGCCGTTAACAGGCCGTAGGACAGCAAAGGCTTAATTCTGTCACAGGCATAACGGGTCGTTAATGGGCCAGAATATAGGACGGGCTGTAAACGGCGCAACGGGTTAACAGGCCAGAAACGGGCCGACTCTTGCCATGGGCCGAATTTGGCCCATTAGGGTAACAGGCCAGTAACGGGCTGACTCTTGCCATGGGCCGAATTTGGCCCATTAGTGGAACAGGCCAGTAACGGGCCGACTCTTACCATGGGCCGAATTTGGCCCATTAGGGGAACAGGCCAGTAACGGGCCAGAAGTAATCGAGGGCCGAAAAGGAGCCCAAGAACGTATGGGTCGTCAATAGGCCGAAAGCTAACACGGGCTGGAAACGGCCCATGTAAATCACGGGCCATTAACGGGTATAAAGAAAATTATTGTTCATTATGGGCTAGAGTCACCGTGGGCCTTTACCTGGGCTGGCCTATTATGGCACACGAAAATCTTGTGGGCCTTTACCTGGGCCGGCCCATTATGGCCCACGAAATCTTGTGGGCCTTTAGCTGGGCCAGCCCATTATGGTCCGTAAAATCTCGTGGGCCTTTAGCTGGGCCGGCCCATTATGGTCCCCAAAATCTTGTGGGCCTTTAGTTGGGCCGGCCCATTTAAACTTGTTGGGCCGTGCCACGTGTCGACGTATCATAGGCGCCTTTTGTCCAGTGAGTGGATGGCATCTGTCCCGACGATGAGCCGACACGTGTTTCCTCTAGCCAATGATGATTTTACACATGGAAAATCCCCATTGGTCGGGGCTGTTAACGGGTTATCGGATCCAAAACCCGACCCGATAGCTTAACGGCGTTCCGTTGCGGTGGATGCCACGTGTCGGTCACCCTTGACGAAAGCACTTCTGTGACGTGCGATTTATCGTCATGGAAGTGGACACTTCTGTGATGATAATTTTGGTAATGTCATGGAACACTTCTATGATAGCACATGTATGACTATCTTGATTCTGTCATAAATTTGTCATGGATGTACATGCATGACAAAAAAGCGACCTACTGTGACAAATACGTATCATCACGGAATTGTATTTTTTGTAGTGTTGGCAGAGGATGAAATTAATGATACGTAATTTCCCTAAACATGGTTTTAATTTGTGGATGATTATACAAAAAATTTATGCCGGATTGAATTTTGCTTCTAGAAATATTTTAGATTCGGCCGCGGGAGGCACTTTTATGGAAATCACTTTAGGATAGGCTACCAAACTCCTAGATAATATTATGGTTAATTATTCTCAATGGCACACTGAAAGATCTACCCGTAAAAAAGTGCATGCGATAGAAGAAATTAATGTTTTGAGTGGAAAGATGGATGAACTTATGAATTTTTTTGCTAATAACAGTGCTCCTACTGATCCTAATGATATGCCTTTGTCTACTTTGATTGAGAATAATAATGAATCTATGGATGTGAATTTTGTTGGTAGGAACAAATTTGGTAATAACGCGTATAGAGGTAATTTTAATTCTAGGCCGTTTCCTAGTAATTCCTCTAATAATTATGGTAATTCCTACAACAATTCTTATGGAAATTATTATAAGATGCCCTCTGATTTTGATTCTAATATTAAATAATTTATTAGTTCACAAAAGAGTTTCAATGCTTTGAATGAAGAAAAATTGCTTAAGATTGATGAGTTGGCTAGGAACGTTGATAGAACTTCTCTTGATGTTGATTCTTTGAAACTTAGATCTATTCCACCTAAGCATAATATCAATGAGTCTCTCAAAGCCATGAGAATTTCCATTGATGAGTGTAAAGAAAGAACCGCTCGGATGCGTGCTAAGAAAGATTGCTTTGTGAAAGCGTGTTCTTCTAGTTTTCATGATAATAAGGATGAAGATCTAAAAGTTATTGATGTGTCCCCTATTAAATCTTTGTTTTGCAATATGAATCTTGATAATGATGGTATTGAAGATGAGCCACCTTTACCTAGAAGGTGTTCCAAAAATTGTTAAAAGTGGGTTTGAAGAGATTAAAACGTTAGATATCAATGAACCCACGATTTTGGATTTCAAGGAATTTAATTATGATAATTTCTCTTTTATAGATTGTATTTCCTTGTTGCAATCCGTGCTAAATTCTCCTCATGCTTATAGTCAAAATAAAGCTTTTACTAAACATATTGTTGATGCTTTGATGCAATCTTATGAAGAAAAACTTGAGTTGGAAGTTTCTATACCTAGAAAACTTTATGATGAGTGGGAACCTACTATTAAAATTAAAATTAAAGATCATGAATGCTATGCTTTATGTGATTTGGGTGCTAGTGTTTCCACGATTCCAAAAACTTTGTGTGATTTGCTAGGTTTCCGTGATTTTGATGATTGTTCTTTAAACTTGCACCTTGCGGATTCCACTGTTAAGAAACCTATGGGAAGAGTTAATGATGTTCCTATTGTTGAAAATAGGAACTATGTGCCCATACATTTCATTGTTCTTGACATAGATTGCAACCCTTCATGTCCTATTATTCTTGGTAGACCTTTCCTTAGAACGATTGGTGCAATTATTGATATGAAGGAAGGGAATATTAGATTCCAATTCCCATTAAGGAAAGGCATGGAACACTTACCTAGAAAGAAAATTGAATTACCATATGAATCTATTATGAGAGCCACTTATGGATTGCCTACCAAAGATGGCAATACCTAGATCTATCCTTGCTTTTACGCCTAGCTAGGGGCGTTAAACGATAGCGCTTGTTGGGAGGCAACCCAATTTTATTTTTATTCCTTGCTTTCTGCTCCTGTTTAGTAATAAATAATTTATCTACCCTCTGTTTTGGTTGTTTTTTTGTGTTTAATTAGTGTTTGTGCCAAGTAGAACCGTTGGGAAGACTTGGGGAAAGTCTTTTTGATCTTGCTGTAAAAAACAGAAACTTTAGCGCTCACGAGAATTGCTGAAATTTTTATTTGGAAAGTGATATTTAGTTAATTATTTTTGAATATGATTAATAGATAAATTCCTCACGTCCAGCAATTTATTTTAGAATTTTTGGGCTTCCAGAAGTTTGCGTTAGCTACAGATTACTACAGACTGTTCTGTTTTTGACAGATTCTGTTTTTCGTGTGTTGTTTGCTTATTTTGATGAATCTATGGCTATTAAAAGAGTTTATAAACCATAGAGAAGTTGGAATGCAGTAGGTTTAACACCAATATAAATCAAGAATGAGTTCATTACAGTACCTTGAAGTGGTGTTTTGTTTTCTTTCGCTAATGGAGCTCACGAGATTTTCTATTTTGAGTTTTGTGTTGTGAAGTTTTCAAGTTTTGGGTAAAGATTTGATGGATTATGGAACAAGGAGTGGCAAGAGCCTAAGATTGGGGATGCCCATGGAACCCCAAGGTAAAATTCAAGGACACCAAAAATCCTAAGCTTGGGGATGCCCCAGAAGGCATCCCCTCTTTCGTCTTCGTCTATCGGTAACTTTACTTGGAGCTATATTTTTATTCACCACATGATATGTGTTTTGCTTGGAGCGTCTTGTATAATTTGAGTCTTTGCTTTTTAGTTTACCACAATCATCCTTGCTGTACACACCTTTTGATAGAGACTCACATGATTGGGAATTTATTAGAATACTCTATGTGCTTCACTTATATCTTTTGAGCTATATAGTTTTTGCTCTAGTGCTTCACTTATATCTTTTAGAGCACGGTGGTGGTTTTATTTTATAGAAATAATTGATATCTCATGCTTCACTTATATTATTTTGAGAGTCCTTTAGAACAACATGGCAATAATAAAAACTTTCATAGAAGTGCATTGAATAATATGAGAAGTTTGATACTTGATAATTGTTTTGAGATATGGAGATGGTGATATTAGAGTCATGTTAGTTGAGTAGTTGTGAATTTCAGAAATACTTGTGTTAAAGTTTGTGATTCCCGTAGCATGCACGTATGGTGAACCGCTATGTGATGAAGTCGGAGCATGATTTATTTATTGATTGTCTTCCTTATGAGTGGCGGTCGGGGATGAGCGATGGTCTTTTCCTACCAATCTATCCCCCTAGCTGCATGCGCGTAATACTTTGTTTTGATAACTAATAGATTCTTGCAATAAGTATGTGAGTTCTTTATGACTAATGTTGAGTCCATGGATTATACGCATTCTCACCCTTCCACCATTGCTAGCCTCTCTAGTATCGCGCAACTTTCGCCGGTACCATAAACCCACCATATACCTTCCTCAAAACAACCACCATACCTACCTATTATGGCATTTCCATAGCCATTCCGAGATATATTGCCATGCAACTTTCCATCGTTCCGTTATTATGACATGCTTCATCATTGTCATATTACTTGCATGATCTTGTAGTTGACATCATATTTGTGGCAAAGCCACCGTTCATAATTTTCATACATGTCACTCATGCATCATTGCACATCCCAGTACACCGCCGGAGGCATTCACATAGAGTCATATCTTGTTCTAAGTATCGAGTTGTAATTTTTGAGTTGTAAGTAAATAAAGTGTGATGATCATCATTATTAGAGCATTGTCCCTGTGAGGAAAGGATGATGGAGACTATGATTCCCCCACAAGTCGGGATGAGACTCCGGATGAAAAAAGAGGCCAAAAAGAAAAAGAAAGAAAGAAGGCCCAAAGAAAAAAATGAGAGAAAAAGAGAGAAGGGACAATGTTACTATCCTTTTTCCACACTTGTGCTTCAAAGTAGCACCATGATCTTCATGATAGAGAGTCTCCTTTGATATCACTTTCATATACTACTGGGAATTTTTCATTATAGAACTTGGCTTGTATATTCCAATGATGGGCTTCCTCAAATTGCCCTAGGTCTTCATGAGCAAGCAAGTTGGATGCACACCACTTAGTTTCTTTTGTTGAGCTTTCATATACTTATAGCTCTAGTGCATCTGTTGCATGGCAATCCCTACTCACTCACATTGATATCTATTTATGGGCATCTCCATAGCCCGTTGATACGCCTAGTTGATGTGAGACTATCTTCTCCTTTTTTGTCTTCTCCACAACCACCATTCTATTCCACCATATAGTGCTATATCCATGGCTCACGCTCATATATTGCGTGAAGATTGAAAAAGTTTGAGAACATCAAAAGTTTGAAACAATTGCCTGGCTTGTCATCGGGGTTGTGCATGATTTAAATATTTTGTGTGGTGAAGATAGAGCATAGCCAGGCTATATGATTTTGTAGGGATAACTTTCTTTGGCCATGTTATTTTGAGAAGACATAATTTCTTAGTTAGTATGCTTGAAATATTATTATTTTTATGTCAATATTAAACTTTTGTCTTGAATCTTATGGATCTGAACATTCATGCCACAATAAATAAAAATTACATTGAGAAATATGTTAGAAAGCATTCCACATCAAAAATTCTTCTTTTATCATTTACCTACTCGAGGACGAGCAGTAATTAAGCTTGGGGATGCTTGATACGTCTCCAACGTATCTACAATTTTTGATTGCTCCATGCTATTATATTATCTATTTTGGATGTTAATGGGCTCTATTTTACACTTTTATATCATTTTTGGGACTAACCTACTAATCGGAGGCCCAGCCCAAATTGCTGTTTTTTTGCCTATTTTAGGGTTTCGAAGAAAAGGAATATCAAACGGAGTCCAAACGGAATGAAACCTTCGGGAACGTGATTTTCTCAACGAACGTGATCCAGGAGACATGGAGTGGGCGTCAAGAAACAACGGAGGAGGCCACGAGGCAAGGGGGTGCGCCTACCCCCCTGGGCGCGCCCTCCACCCTCGTGGGCCCTCTGTTGCTCTACCGACGTACTTCTTCCTCCTATATATATCCACGTACCCCCCAAACATCCAGGAGCACCACGAAAACCTAATTCCACCGCCGCAACCTTCTGTACCCGAGAGATCCCATCTTGGGGCCTTTTCGGGAGCTCCACCGGAGGGGGCATCGATCACGGAGGGCCTCTACATCAACTCCATGGACTCTCTGGTGATGTGTGAGTAGTTTATTTCAGACCTTCGGTTCCATAGTTATTAGTTAGATGGCTTCTTCTCTCTCTTTGGATCTCAATGCAAAGTTCTCCTCGATCTTCTTGGAGATCTATTCGATGTAATCTTCTTTTGCGGTGTGTTTGTCGAGATCCGATGAATTGTGGGTTTATGATTCAGATTATCTATGAACAATATTTGATTCTCCTCTGAATTTTTTTATGTATGATTGGTTTACCTTTGCAAGTCTCTTCGAATTATTGGTTTGGTTTGGCCTACTAGATTGATCTTTCTTGCAATGGGAGAAGTGCTTAGCTTTGGGTTCAATCTTGTGGTGCTCGATCCTAGTGACAGAAAGGGAACCGACACGTATTGTATTGTTGCCATCGAGGATAAAAAGATGGGGTTTATATCATATTGCATGAGTTTATCCCTCTACATCATGTTATCTTACTTAAAGCATTACTCTGTTCTTATGAACTTAATACTCTAGATGCATGCTGGATAGCGGTCGATGTGTGGAGTAATAGTAGTAGATGCAGAATCATTTCGGTCTACTTGTCTCGGACATGATGCCTATATACATGATCATACCTAGATATTCTCATAACTATGCTCAATTCTATCAATTGCTCGACAGTAATTCGTTTACCCACCATAATACTTATGCTCTTGAGAGAAGCCACTAGTGAAACCTATGGCCCGGGTCTATCTTCTATCATTTTAATCTTCCAACACTTAGTTATTTCTGTTGCCGTTTATTTTACTTTGCATCTTTATTTCTCTTTATCATAAAAATACCAAAAATATTATCTTATCATATCTATCAGATCTCGCTCTCGTAAGTGATCGTGAAGGGATTGACAACCCCTTTATCGCGTTGGTTGCGAGGTTCTTATTTGTTTGTGTAGGTGTGTGGGACTTGAGTGTGATCTCCTACTGGATTGATACCTTGGTTCTCAAAAACTGAGGGAAATACTTACACTACTTTACTGCATCACCCTTTCCTCTTCAAGAGAAACCAATGCAGTGCTCAAGAGGTAGCACCCCTCGCCCCAAGCGGAGCGGGATGTCGTCGATGCCTCTTCCCTCATCGAGCACCCGGTGTACTTCATCCGCACGGCGATGTGTGACGAGCGCTACCCCATGCCGTAGAAACTCTTGCCCGCGCTCCTCGTCGCCTCTAGGAAACTGCACCACTATTTCCAAGGCCATACCATCAAGGTCATCTCCGTGTACCCCCTGGAGAAGGTGCTCTGTAGCCCCAATGACGCGGGGAGGGTTGCCAAGTGGAACATCGAGCTGCAAGCGTTCCAGCTAGAGTTTAGCACCACCAGGGTCATCAAGGGCGCAGCCCTCGCTAACTTCATGGCAGAATGGACTAAGGATGGCAATGGATAGGGTATGGGGTGGGTAGAGCAATACCATACCCATACCCATGTAGTCAATGGGTACAAAATTATACCCATACCCATACCCATGGGTATGAAACTTTACCCGTACCCATACCCGACGGGTACCCATACTCATTGGGTACCCAACGGGTAGACCAAACGGTACACACATTATTCAAAATTTTACATTCATTTATAACACATTTGACAAAATAACATTGATCATAACTCAATAATAGATAGTTGAGCTCATGACAATTATGTCAATTCAAATTGACAATTAGTGATAACTTTAACATAGGTCCACAAGCTCACGACACAACTTTCACATAGTTACATATGTAAATCACGGGTAAGGTTCACATGTCAGTAGAAATGGGTAGGGTATGGGTATATCCATGGGTAAAAGGTTATACCCGTGCCCTACCCATAACTTAACGGGTAGGGTATGGGTACTACCAGTGGGTATAAAATTATGCCCATACCCTGCACATGCGGGTACGGTATCAGTGGGTACCTATACCCATGGGTAAAATTGACATCCTTAGAATGGACGGATGCCCCTGACCGGGGGTGGGTGAAGACCGATTGATAACCCACAAGTATAGGGGATCACAACCGTTTTCGAGGGTAGAGTATTCAACCCAAATTTATTGATTCGACACAAGCGGAGCCAAAGAATATTCTCAAGTATTAGCAGCTGAGTTGTCAATTCAACCACACTTGAAAGACTTCATATCTGCAGCAAAGTATTTAGTAGCAAAGTAATATGGAAGTAACAGTAACACTGGCAAAAGTAACAGTAGCAGTTTTGTAGCAATTGTAACAGTCGCAACGGAAAAGTAACGGAGCAAAGATCAATATGAAACGAACTCATAGGCAATGGATCAATGATGGATAATTATGTCGGATGGCATTCATCATGCAACAGTTATAACATTGGGTGACACAGAACTAGCTCCAATTCATCAATATAATGTAGGCATGTATTCCGAATATAGTCATACGTGATTATGGAAAACAACTTGCATGACATCTTTTATCCTACCCTCCCGTGGAAGCAGGGTCCTATTGGAAACTAAGCGATATTAAGGCCTCCGTGTAATAGAGTACCAGACCAAAGCATTAGCACTTAGTGAATACATGAACTCCTCAAACTACGGTCATCATCGGGAAGTGTCCCGACTATTGTCACTCCGGGGTTGCCAGATCATAACACGTAGTAGGTGACTATAACTTACAAGATCGGATCAAGAAAACAAATATATTCATGAAAACATAATAGGTTCAGATAGGAAATCATGGCACTCGGGCCCTAGTGACAAGCATTAGGCATAGCAACATCAATCTTAGAACATGATGGATACTAAGGATCAAACCCTAACAAAACTAACTCGATTACATGGTAAATCTCATCCAACCCATCATTGTCCAGCAAGCCTATGATGGAATTACTAATGCATGGTGGTGAGCATCATGAAATTGGTGATGGAGGAAGGTTGGTGATGATGATGGCGACGATTTCCCCTCTCTGGAGCCCCGAACCGACTCCAGATCTGGCCTCCCGATGAAGAACAGGGGTGACGGCGGCTCCGTATCGTAAAACATGATGAATCCTTCTCTCCTTTTTTTTCTCCCCGAACATGACTATATGGAGTTGGAGTTGAGGTCGGTGGAGGTCCGTGGGACCCACAAGACCGAAGGGTGCCCCCATGTGGGTAGGGCGTGCCCTCCACCCTTGTGGACAGGGTGTGGGTCCCCTCTGATTTATTCTTTCGCCAATATTTTTTATTTATTCCAAAAATAATCTCCGTGAAGTTTCAGGTCATTCCGAGAACTTTTATTTCTGCAGAAAAATAACACCATGGCAATTCTGCTGAAAACAGCATAAGTCTGGGTTAGTTCCATTCAAATCATGCAAATTAGAGTCCAAAACAAGGGCAAAAAAGTTTGGAAAAGTAGATATGATGGAGACGTATCAACTCCCCCAAGCTTAACCCATTGCTTGTCCTCAAGCAATTCAGTTGACACACTGAAAGTGATAAGGAAAAACTTCTACAAACTCTGTTTGATCTTGTTGTTGCAAATATGTAAAGCCAACATTCAACTTTTTAGCAAAGATTATGAATTAACCATATCACAATAACATTTAGGTCTCAAATTTACTTATATCAATGGCATAATCAACTAGCGAGCAATAATAATAAATCTCGGATGACAACACTTTCTCAAAACAATCATGATATGATATAAAAAGATGGTATCTCGCTAGCCCTTTCTGAGACCACAAAACATAAATGCAGGGCACCCCTGAAGATCAAGGACTGACTAGACATTGTAATTCATGGTAAAAGAGATCCAGTCATACTCGATATCAATTAATAACAATGCATACAAATGACAGTGGTGCTCTCTAACTGGTGCTTTTTATAAGAGGATAAATAGATAGGCCCTTTGTAGAGGGAAGCAGGGATTTGCAGAGGTGCGAGAGCTCGAGTTTTTGAAACAAACACAAATAATATTTGGAGTGTTATGCTTTCATTGTCAACATAACAACCAAGAGATCTCGGTATCTTCCATACTAGGTACATTATAGGCGGTTCCTAAATAGAACGGTAAAGTTTATACTCCCCCAGCACCAACAAGCGCATTCCACGGCTGGTCCGAAACAATGGGTATCGTCCAACTAACAACAATCCCGGGGGAGTTTTGTTTGCAATTAAATTTTGATTTGATTTGAGCATGGGACTGGGCATCCCGTTACCAGCCATTTTCTCGTGAATGATGAGCGGAGTCCACTCATCATGAGAATAACCCACCTAGCATGGAAGATACTGACAGCCCCCTGTCGCCACACAAGCAATTTGGGCATACAAAACAGATTATCATTTGAAGGTTTAGAGTTTGGCACATGCAAATTTACTTGGAACGCTAGGTAAATATCGCATATAGGTAGGTATGGTGGACTCATATGGAACAACTTTGGGTTTATAGAAGTGGATGCACAAGCAATGTTCCCGCTTAGTACAAGTGAAGGCTAGAAAAAGACTGGGGAGCGACCAACTAGAGAGCAACAATAGTCATAAACATGCATTGAGATTGACCAACATTGAGTGAAAGCATGAGCAAGATATAAATCACCATGAACATAAATATCGTGGAGGCTATGTTGATTTTGTTTCAACTACATGCGTGAACATGTGCCAAGTCAGGCCACTCGAATCATTCAAAGGAGGATATCATCATATCATACCACATCACAACCTTTTAATTTCCATGTTGGCACGCAAGGTAAACCATTATAAACTCCTAGCTAATTAAGCATGACATGAGTAACTATAATATCTAATTGTCATTGCAAACATGTTTCATTCATAATAGGCTGAATCAGGAATGATGAACTAATCATATTTACAAAAACAAGATAGGTCGAGTTCATACCAACTTTTCCTCATCTCAATCACTTCATCATATATCGTCATTATTGCCTTTCACTTGCACGACTGAATGTTGTGGATAATAATAATAGTGCACGTGCATTGGACTAAGCTGGAATCTGCAAACATTTATTCAAAGGAGAAGACAAGGTAATATGGGCTCTCTATTAGATCAACAATAATGCATATGAGAGCCACTCAACATTTTCATCGTGGTGTTCTCCTCTCAACCCCCAAAGAGAAGGAAATAATTTCAAAGAAACACACTGAAATGTTTTTGGAGTTTTTGTTTTTCTGAAGAAAGTAAAACAAGAACGAGAAAACTATTTACATGGGAAAGCTCCAAACAAGCAAAATAAGAACGAGAAATCTTTTTGGGTTTTCTTTAATACTACTACTACTAAGTAAACATGCAAAGTAAACTAAACTACAACTATTTTTTTGGATTTTCTTAGGGTTTTTTCAAACACACAAGAAGAAAGCGGGAAAAAGAAATAAACTAACATGTATAATACAATGAAAAAAAGTATGAAGACCAACAACTGAAGTGAGTGTGTGAACATGAATGTAATGTCGGTGAGAAATACGTACTCCCCCAAGCTTAGGATTTTGGCCTAAGTTGGTCTAGGGCCACCACTGGCCCGGATGATATCCGAAATCATAGTTGGGGTTGTACTATGCTGCAGCAGCTACCGCTTGGCGAGCTGCTTCCTGGAGGCGAGCAGCCTCTGTCTCCCTCTCATACCTGTTTGCCTCCTCTCTGGTTATAAAATATCTCCCTTTTGCCTAAAAGTTAAAGAAGAAAGGAGCAGGAAGGGTAACATGCACGACGCGCCATCTGTCAAAGATTAGTTGGTACTGGAGGGAATGTTCGTTCCTCTCAAGAAACTGATAGCGCACCAAAGCATTCTAATCAAGAAAAGCGGGTGGCAACTCTATGTCGTTCCCCCTTATGGGCACTCCAAGATAATTAGCTAAAAAGTTGCATAAATCCCACCAAATAAATCTCCATCTTTAGCATTAAGATGTAACCTCCTCGCAATAATGCCCCCAAGTTATATCGCTTATCACCTAACACCGCACACTTGAGAGCACTAAGATTTGGAACGCAAAGGTGGCAGTGATCATGTTTACCGTAATGCATCTACCTATAAAGAGAGCGAAGTAATGTATGGCAGGAAAGTGAATGCTCCCTAAGGTAGCTTGTGTGATATTTCTAGTTTCTCCCACAGTGATGCTAGCAAGGAAATCATTATATTTAGATTTGTGAGGCTCACTATGAATGCCCCACAGTGGGATTTTGCAAGCAGTATTAAAATCTTCAAGGTCCATGGTATATGATTCATCATAAAGATCAAATAAAATAGTATGGGTATTGCGCTTAGATGTAAATTCAAACCTCCGCACAAAGGAATCGGTGTGGTGATAGTATTGTTGGCACTTATCTGATATGAAGTCCTCAAGATTAGCATTCCGTACATACGCATCAAATTCATCCTTGAAGCCTACATAAACCATAAATTCGTCTGATGGCCATTCACAAGGCTGCACTTGAGCTCCCTTGGTGGTTCAAGGTCCGGCTCACGTATCGCAGGCCTCGATGCTTGCTTCCTCGAAGAACCACCTGGGTACATTTTTCCTCCTTTGAAAAATTTCCGAAATTTTTAGTGACTCAAAATAGAAGTGAACCAAACTCAACAATATTGATAGCAACTACTCCTACAAGTGTCTAGAGGCTAAATCATGCATCAAAACTACTTTGGAGCATATAAATTTGACATGCAAGCTAAAGAACAGGGTCACCAAAGCAGCAAAAATTTGCAATAAATAAAGCACTAGAACAAAAACTAATTAGACCATTGGAGGAGTCACATATCGAAGAACAATCCCCCAAAGCAGTTTTGTGAATGGAGCTTTGAGCAAGGAGATCAAAAATGGCAGCAAAATGAGCAAGAACACGGGTTTGAGCTAAGGGATGATTTTTTCTGGAGGAAGACGAAGTGGATGGGTGCTCGAATAAGTGGAGGGGACCCATGTGGGATCCACAAGATAGGGGGCACGCCCAGGGGGTAGGGCGCGGCCTCCACCCTTATGGATAGGTGGTGGGTCCCCTGGTGTGTTCTCAGTGCCAGAAATTCTCAAATATTCTATAAAAAATCATACTAAATTTTTAGGGCATTTGAAGAACTTTTATTTTTGGGACATTTTTTATTGCACGCATAATTCAGAAAACAGACAGAAAATACTATTTTTGCTTTATTTATTCTAAATAACAGAAAGTAAAAGGTGGGTACAGAAAGATGTGACTTCTAAATTCATCCATCTCATGCTCATCAAAAGGAATCCATTAACAAGGTTGATCAAGTCTTATTAACAAACTTCTTCCGAATGACATGAAACCGGAGAATTTTCGAATAACACTAGGTTACCTCAACGGGGATATGCACGTCCCCAACAATAAGAATATCATATTTCCTTTTGGCAGTAGGAAGAGGGAATTCAAAACCTCCAATAGCAATAGTTGAAATTTTTCTAAAATAATTGATACTATGAACTTGAGGTTGTTTCTTCACAAAGTGTACTGTATGATCATTACCATTAACATGAAAAGTGACATTGCCTTTGTTGCAATCAATAACAGCCCTTGTAGCATTCAAAAAGGGTCTACCAAGGATGATCGACATACTGTCATCCTCGGGAACATCAAGAATAACAAAGTTCATTAAGATAGTAACGTTTGCAACCACAACAGGCACATCCTCACAAATACCGATGGGTATAGCAGTTGATTTATCAACCATTTGCAAAGAAATTTCAGTAGGTGTCAACTTATTCAATTCAAGTCTACGATACAAAGAGAAAGGCATAACACTAACACCGGCTACAAGATCACACAAAGCAGTTTTAACATAGTTTCTTTTAATGGAGCATGGTATGGTTGGTACTCCTGGATCTCGAAGTTTCTTTGGTATTCCACCCTTAAAAGTATAATTAGCAAGCATGGTGGAAATCTCAGCTTTTGGTATCTTTCTTTTATTAGTAACAATATCTTTCATATACTTAGCATAAGGAGGCATTTTAAGCATACCAGTCAAACGCATATGCAAAAAGATAGGTCTAATCTTGAGCAAAGCGCTCAAAATCCTCACCATCCTTTTTCTTGGATGGCTTAGTAGGAAATGGCATGGGTTTCTGAACCCATGGTTCTCTTTCTCTACCACGTTTCCTAGCAACAAAGTCTCTCTTATCATAATGTTGATTCTTTGATTGTGGTTTATCAAGATCAACAGAAGGTTCAATGTCTACATCATTATCATTACTAGGTTGAGCATCAACATTAACATCATCATTAATATTATCACTAGGTTCATGTTCATTACCAGATTGTGTCTCAGCATCGAAAATAGAACTATCATTGGGATTCTCAGGTGTATCAACAACATGTTCACTAGAAGCATGCAAAGTCCTATCAGTTTTCTTTTTCTTTTTATTAGAAGGACTAGGTGCATTAGTATTAACTCTCTGAGAATATTGCTCAATTCTCTTAGGATGGCCTTCAGGATACAAAGGTTCCTGGGTCATCTTACCACCTCTAGTCATAACCCTAATAGCATTATCATTATTCTTACTATTCAACTCATTAAACAAATCATCATGTGCCTTAAGTACTTGTTCTACTTGAGTTGTAACCATGGAAGCGTGTTTACTAATAAGCTTAGGATCATTAATAGTTTTGCTCATATAATCACCCAAGTGGTCAAGCATGTAAGCATTACATCTCAATTGTCTGCTAACATAAGCATTGAAGTTTCCTTGTTTAACAATAAAATTATCAAACTCATCCAAGCATTGACTAGCAGACTTATTATGAGGAATATCACCTTCATCAAATGTATAAAGAGAGTTTACCTCCACTAACTATGTAGGGTTATCAAGACCATGTATTTCTTCAATAGGCAATAAATTTTTAACATCTTTAGCTTTAATACCTTTTTCTTTCATAGATTTCTTCACCTCTTGCATATCTCCAGGACTGAGAAATAGAATACCTCTCTTCTTCGGGGTTGGCTTAGGAGTTGGTTCAGGAAGAGTCCAATCATTGTCATTACTCAATATATTATTCAATAGTAATTCAGCTTGCTCAACAGTTCGTTCCCTGAAAATAGAACCAACACAACTATCCAGGTGGTCTCTGCAAGCATCGGTTAGTCCATTATAAAAGATATCAAGTATTTCATTTTTCTTGAGAGGATGATCATGCAAAGCATTAAGTAATTGGAGAAGCCCCCCAAGCTTGTGGAAGACTCTCTTCTTTAATTTGCACAAAGTTAAATATTTCCCGTAAGGCAGCTTGTTTCTTATGAGCAGGGAAATATTTTTTAGAGAAGTAGTAAATCATATCCTGGGGACTACGCACACAACCAGGAGCAAGAGAGTTAAACCATAACCTAGCATCACCCTTTCATGAGAAAGGAAACAACTTAAGAATATAATAATAGCAATTTTTTCCTCATGAGCAAATAGGGTGGCTATATCATTCAATTTAGTAAGATGTGCCACAACAATTTCAGATTCATAACCATAGAAAGAATCAGATTCGACCAAAGTAATTAACTCAGGACCGCAGAGAATTCATAATCCTTATCAGTAACAAAGATATGTGAACTAGCAAACATAGGATCATATTGCATTCTAGCATTCAAAGACTTTTCTTTCAGCTTAGCTAACAGTTTCTTAAGATCATCTCTATCATTACAAGCAAGAAAGTCTCTAGCAGTTTCCTCATCCATAATATAACCCTCAGGTACAATAGGCAATTCATACCTAGGGGGAGAATCATAATCTTCAGTGTCAATAATATCATCAGTTTCAGTAATTTCATTCTCTCTAACCCTAGCAAGTTGTTCATCAAGAAATTCACCTAGTGGCACAATATTATCAAGCAGAGAAGTAGTTTCATCATAAGCATCATGCATAGCATAAGTGGCATCATCAATAACATGCGACATATCGGAATCAATAGCAGGTCTAGGTGTCGCAAGTTTACTTAAAACAGAAGGAGAATCAAGTGCAGAGCTAGATGGCAGTTCCTTACCTCCCCTCATAGTAAAGGGTTAGATCTTGGATTTGTTGTATTTAAAATTCCTCATAGTGATCAACAGATATAAGTCCTAAGTGACTCAGAGACTAGAGCTATGCTCCCTGGCAACGGCGCCAGAAAAAGGTCTTGATAACCCACAAGTATAGGGGATCGCAACAGTTTTCGAGGGTAGAGTATTCAACCAAAATTTGTTGATTCAACACAAGGGGAGCCAAATAATATTCTCAAGTATTCAATTCAACCACACCTGAAAGACTTAATATCTGCAGCAAAGTATTTAGTAGCAAAGTAATATGGAAGTAATGGTAACAGTTGCAAAAGTAACATCAGCAGTTTTGTCGCAATCATAATAGTGACAACGGAAAAGTAACGGAGCAAAGATCAATATGAAATGAACTCATAGGCAATGGATCAATGATGGATAATTACGTCAGATGGCATTCATCATGCAACGGTTATAACATAGGGTGACACAGAACTAGCTCCAATTCATCAATATAATGTTGGCATGTATTCTGAATATAGTCATACGTGCTTATGGAAAAGAACTTGCGTGACATCTTTTGTCCTACCCTCCCATGGCAGCGGGGTCCTATTGGAAACTAAGGGATATTAAGGCCTCCTTGTAATAGAGTACCGGACCAAAGCATTAGCACTTAGTGAATACATGAACTCCTCAAACTACGATCATCACCGGGAAGTGTCCTGACTATTGTCACTCCGGGTTTGCCGGATCATAACAGATAGTAGGTGACTATAAATTACAAGATTGGATCAAGAACACAAATATATTCATGAAAACATAATAGGTTCAGATATGAAATCATGGCACTCGTGCCCAAGTGACAAGCATTAGGCATAGCAACATCAATCTTAGAACATAGTTGATACTAGGGATCAAAACCTAACAGAACTAACTCGAATGCATGGTAAATCTCATCCAAACCATCACCGTCCAGCAAGCCTATGATGGAATTACTCACGCACGGCGGTGAGCATCATGAAATTGGTGATGGAGGAAGGTTGGTGATGATGATGATGGCGACGATCTTCCCTCTCTGGAGCCCCGAACGGACTCTAGATCTGGCCTCCCGATGAAGAACAAGGGGTGACGGTGGCTCCATATCGTAAAACGCGATGAATCCTTCTCTCTGATTTTTTCTCCCCGAACGTGAATATATGGAGTTGGAGTTGAGGTCGGTGGAGGTCTGTGGGACCCACAAGACCGGAAGGTGCCCCCAAGGGGGTAGGGTGCGCCCTCCACCCTTGTGGACAGGGTGTGGGTCCCCTCTGGATGATTCTTTCGCCAATATTTTTTATTTATTCCAAAAATAATCTCTGTGAAGTTTCAGGTCATTCCGAGAACTTTTATTTCTGCACAAAAATAACACCATGGCAATTCTGCTGAAAACAACATCAGTCATAGTTAGTTCCATTCAAATCATGCAAATTACAGTCCAAAAAGGGCAAAAGAGTTTGGAAAAGTAGATGTGATGGAGACGTATCATCGGTCCCTCGCACCCGGAGACGAGGAGCCCAATGGCTGGGCCATGTACTTCGACGGCGCATTGGCGTCACAGGGCGCGGGGGCTGGAGCCATACTCATCTCGCCAACCCAGGATAAGCTATGCTATGTTGTGCAGCTCTACTTTCAGCATGGCGAGAAGGTCTCCAACAACATCGTGGAATACGAGGGCCTGATCGTTGGCCTTAGGGTCGCAGCGGCCCTGGGGGTCAAGCGTCTCACCATCAAGGGTGACTCTCAGCTCCTCGTCAACTTCTCCAACAAGGAATACAAGCCTAGGGACAAGCACATGGAGGCATACCTAGAAGAGGTACACAAAATTGAAAACGCTTCTTGGGCTTGGAATTGCAGCACGTCCAGCGTGGCACGAACAAGGAGGCGGACGACATTAGTAAGAGGGTGTCTCGAGGCGAGCCCCAAAAGCATGGCGCCTTTGAGTAAAGGCTCTTCAAACCGTCGGTAGCGCCCCCCCCCCCCCCCCCGCTGCAGGCCCGGCGCTGCTTCGAGAGGAGCCGCCCCTGGCCCCCTCCTCAGGTGCCTGTGTCGGTGTCAAAACCGGAAGATCTTGGGTAGGGGGTCCCAAACTGTGCGTCCAAGGATCGAAGGTAACAGGAGGCAGGGGACACGATGTTTACCTAGGTTCGGGCCCTCTTGATGGAGGTAATACCCTACTTCCTGCTTGATTGACTTTGATGAGTACAAGGGTTACAAGAGTTGATCTACCATAAGATCGTAATGGCTACACCCTAGATGTCTAGCCTGTATGATTATGACTGCCTCTACGAACTAAAACCCTCCGGTTTATATAGACACCGGAGGGGGCTAAGGTTTGTGCAGAGTCAGTTTACAAAGAAATGAATCTTCATATCTGAACGCCAAGCTTGCCTTCCACGCCAAGGAGAGTCCCATCTGGACACAGGAGAAAGCCTTCTATCTTGTATCTTCACGGCCCACCAGTCGACCCACATCACATAGCCCGGACGCCCAGGGACCCCCTAATCCAATACTCCCTCTGTAGCCCATGAACCAGGCTTCAATGACGATGTGTCCGGCGAGTAGATTGTCTTCGGCATTGCAAGGCGGGTTCCTCCTCCGAATACTCCAAAGTAGTTGATTAAAAGAACTATATCCGACTTTGTACACTAGTTACAACCCTGGACCATGAGGGCAAAAATACTTTAAACAAAAATAGGTTATGTCTTCTGACAACCTTTTCGACGAGGTATTGTGTTCCGGCTCTATTATTATTTCGAATCATTTTTTTGACCTCCCATTTCGCGTTTCGAGACACAACTTTCAATGACACGTCTTGTCGAAGCAGAGATCATGCCCCTTATTGCGGGATTTTCATCAATGATGGGTTGGGTAATCTAACCGCGCCATCTGCTCGACCCCTTGGGAATAGGCAAATTTTAAGGCTTGTGTGGGGTCGCTTGACATTCGTTGCCTTTATAAAGGGATAAGGACCCCTCTTTTACCCCACGCCTTCTCCTTCCTTAGCCCTCCCATCTTCGAGCTCCAGCGCCCAAGTCCCAATCCTACTCCCTTGCCACCACGCGCTCTGACCATGTCTGGATCCGGTTCTCAAGGCAAGTGGGTGGCCTCTTCCGTGACGAAGAAGGATATCAAGGGACTCCGGGAGGCGAGGTACTTAACCGCGGAAATCGCACACAGTCTTCCGAAACAGGGGCAAGTCATCCCTACTCCAGAGCCTGGCGAAAGGGTCGTGTTCATCCCCACTTCCTCCGTGGGTAAGGGTTTCCCCTTCACCTCTTTGTTCGCGGCCTCATGTTCTACTACGGGCTAGATTTTCACGATCTAGCCCCGAACTCCTTCCTCCACATCTCGGCGTTCATCGTCATGTGTGAGGCATTTCTCCGCATCCCCCCACACTTCGGCCTGTGGCTCAAGACCTTCTACGTGAAGCCGAAGGTGGTCGACGGGGAGCACACGGATTGCAGCAGAGCCATGGTGAGCAAGCTTCCTCACACAATATGGCCTAAAGGGGCCTTTGTGGATACCGTCAAGACATGGTAGCAGGAGTGGTTCTATATCACCGAACCCCGTGGTACCAAGTGGGCGGCCACTCCTGCATTTAGATCCAGACCCCCTCTGCGACTTGCTTCATGGACCAACAAGGGTCCAGACTGGGGATCGACCGATGAGGTGTTGATGCTGCAGAAGCGCATCAAAAGTATCATAGAGAAGAACACCCGCCTCACTGACGTGATTCAAGTGATTCTCATCCGCCGAACCCTTCCCTGTCAGCGACGGCCTCTCCGTTTATGGGAGTTTAATCCGGAAGGGACGCGAACTCTACAACAATTCTTCGGCACGACGCACAAAGAGATGGAAATTGCTCTTTAAATCTCAAAAGTCATGGCTGGAGACGTCCGAAGACATTGGTCTTGACTGCAACCATCCGGCTCCCCCGGTAAAGGCTAAGCTTCCACCTATAGCTTGGCTTGTTAATCAAAGAGGATACACTAACCATTCCATCCTTTAAACAGGTCTGGGCAAAGAAGGTGGAGCGGATCACGTGTCCGGCCCCCCTTCCCAAAGGCTCAGCCGATCCTATCCTAATGAGGATGCTGGTCCCGGTGCCATACTAGGTGCCGGTAAAGAAGGACAAGAAGAAGAAGAACAAGGAGGCCGAAAGTGGCCTCCACCGCAAAGGTACCTCAGCCGCTATGTCCGGGGAACCGAGGCTCCCTCCTCTCACGAGGGAGACGAAAACGAGGACGAGGAGGAGGAGGAAGAAGATGACCCTCCTCTCAAAGGGAAAAAGAGGGCGGCCTCCGCAGATCCGGAGGCGAGGGCACCCAAGAGGGGAAAGTTATCCCTTTCGGATGACCCGGATTCGGACATCGATGATATTCCCAAGTCCCGACCCTGGACCAAGCCCCTTGCCGAATCGTAAGTACCTGAGGACGCTTTACATACATCCACTCCTCTAAGAATTGTGAGAATAATATTAAATCATGTGCTTCAGTCCGGCCTGCAATCTCCCTCAACAATCCTCCTCGTCAGGGGATTTGCCGCCAGAGATGATGGAGAGTGAAACGCCCCTGCAAGTTTCCTCGCCTCCTAGGGTGGATGACATCAAGGTGTCAACCCAGAGGATTTCTCCGGATTGTCGAGAGTTGCAGGGGACCATAAATATAGCACCGGAGGGTAATACCTCGGCTGTTGAGGACATGGGGGGCGCGACCCCCATGGAGACCGGGGATGGGGGCCCTGGATTGCTCGGCCCCCAGCCGAATACCGCTCCAGAGTCGAGTGAGCGGCCCCTTTCAAGGGAGGGGGGCGCCTATTCTTGTGGTGACCTCCATTAATCCGAAGGCGCAGAACATGCTAAGGGACGAACTGCAGAGTGCGTCCATCTCGGAGGAGCACCGTACCTTGATGGGTACAGTGACTGAGAAGATTTAGTCTGCTGAAAGCGGACTAAATGAAGCCTTTATGAGCCTGTTAATAGGCTTTGAGGTATGCGATGTAATGTCTTAGGCCACTTTCCATATGGAGGATATGCTTGTATATAGATAGTAGCCCCTGAGACTCTAGTCGGCCCATGAAGAAGGGCGAACAGAGGATCTATATATATCTGCAGGAACTAACATACTTATTTGGCTGGAAAAACATGCTTCACTGTTAGCAGCAACCGCCCAGGCCGTGGAGATTTCCGAACTAAAACGACAACTGAAGCAGGCTGATGAGGACATTGTCCTTATTAACAAGCGGCTCGACGAGGCACAAGGTATGCTATGAACATCCCGTTTGTGCCTATATGAATGTGCGAATACGAAGTTGAAACTTATGATGTTATGTGTGAAATTGAAGATGGCGCAGCTAAGGTCAAGACCCTCAGGGGTGAACTTGCCTGGGCCAAGGAGCAGGCAAGAGTGAGTAATGCGGCCACTGATAAAGTGGATGTAGATTTGAAGGCAAACAGGCCACCCGACGCCAAGTCGAGGAGCGGGTATTTGTAGTAGAGCAAGAGCTCAAGGACGCTGCCCGCAAGTGCAAGTCCCTTGAGGAGGAGAATAAAGCCAAGGCCACCGAGCTTGCCAAGGCCCTTGAGGAAGCCAAAGAGGCGCGGTCTGAGTCTAGGGCGGCTCAAGAGGAGGTCCGACAGGCTGGAAAGATAGCGGCTGGTAAGCCCTTTCTTTTACAGACTAAGTTTGGCGATCAGAGATATGCCTTGCTTAATCGACTGTGGAGTTCTCCAGACGCTTTTGCGGATCTCCCGAAGAGTTCCACCGGCGCCGCACAATTCTTCCAGGCTCAGGAGAGACATGCGACAGAGAAGCTGTTCTGGTCACAGTTCGCGGCGCGGGAGCGCCTGGCGCTGCTGAACGACCAAATGGCACAGTGGGCCAAGCTGCATACGATGTCCGGAGCGGCCATGACGGACGTCATAGTTCGACCATGGCCAGCCAAACCCATTCCGAATAGTTATTTCGGCCTGGCGCGGCGACTTGTTGATGCAGTTCCCCAAATCGACGCAATCAAGCGGTCGGTGTGCATAGAAGGTGCACGGATGGCCTTCGCCCGCATCAAGGTGCACTGGGCGAAGATGAAGGCTACCAAAGTGGCTGTCGAGGGCCCTCCTGGAGGCAAGAACCACCGCACGCCGGAGCGCTATTTAGAGGACGTCCTCGAGGGTGCCCTCTTGATAGAGGGTCAATGCTCAAAGGACATTATGTTCGAATAAATCTACTCGCATTGGCTGGACTTTTTTATTATATATGAAGGCTTTGTAATATATTTGTGCCTTTGTTTGAAAGTTCTTCCCTCTTGCGCGGTCGTTTTTGTATTCCTGAGAGTTTTCCAATCGTCGGCTTCGGCCCCATGCAGATACTACGGGGGTGTTCGGAATAGCACATGATCACACTTGACCCAATGTGTTGGTCCGTGAAGGAGGTATCAGTGCGGCGAACCAGGCAATTGGACTATGTGGCTTTACCACTCTCACTTAGCCATAGGAGTTTGATGATGGGGCTAGAAGATAGCCCCTGGTATGTATTCGGCTATCCGGATACAGATGCGTTACGTATGTGACCGGAAAACCGGTCCTTCGTGTAATATGGAAACAATTGCTAAAGATTTTAATAAGTCATCGAGTGGCTGACCAGCTCTCGCTGCATCATGACAGCCAGTTTTCGGCTTTCTCTACTGAGGTGTTTGACCGGACAAACTAGAAACACAATCACAGTAGTTCTCCCTTTACTACCCTAGCCGAACAAATGGAACGTAAGGTAGCAAACACAGGAGCCGGGCAACCCAACTATTGACCAAAGACATGATTCGGAGCCGACGCATATAATGCCAGGCTCGGGACGCTGAATTGTGCCATAAAGCTATTCGGGCTTTTGTGTGGCGACACATGTGTGGCCATATAGAGCCCCTGGTGATTTGTGCCGAGGTGTGTGAGTGAGACAACTAAGGAGACGGCATACAGTCTATGAATAAAGGTGATACCGAAAAAATTGCTTTCACTAGAATCTGATTGATACGTCAAAACGTGATCTTATAGAGGGTACCATAATCACCAAGGCTATTTTATATGCCAGGGGTCTAAGGAGAAGGGGGAAATCTCTATACAGGTTCTTGAGTAAAGTTTTGGTCTACAAAATCCTTTGGACCTCCTGCCGCACGTTTGCGCCGCTTTTGCCTTAGAGAGAGGGGTTCCTTAAGAGGAATGGTCTTCGGCTATTTGTACGAAACCCGGCTCGAAAAGAGTCCTTGTAAGTCCGTAGGATGAATAGGTTTTAATTCACCTGTGGTAAAAGAGAAAAAATAATTAAGGAAAAGGGGAAAGCCATATAGGGTCGAACCGTACTATGGGCATGTCCTTATTGTGCCTCCGCTGATGCCCAAGGTATTTTGAGTGCATAATTATGCACGTGCGGTACGAATTTCACGGATGTGTGCGGTGACCGGCAGAGGCGAAACTACCAGTTCAGCTCTGGAATTACCGAGCTGTCAGCAGGCAGAACTGACTGGTCTTGTTTAATAAAGTCTGGCGGCTTGATGGCCGATGAGTTGTGTGGCTTGACAGGGCCGCTCTGTACTTCGGCCGCGATGGCCGCAGTATGCTCCTCAATGCGGAGGGAGCGTTCCATGTTTTAATTGATTGTAATGATGCCACGTGGGCTGGGCATCTTGAGCTTTAGGTAAGCGTAGTGTGCGGCCGCGTTAAATGGGCGAAAGCGGTTCGTCCGAGCAGTGCGTGATATCCACTGCGAAAGGGGACGATATCGAAGACCAAGTCTTCACTTCGGAAGTTATCTAGCGAACCAAAGATGACTTCCAATGTTATTGAGCCCGTGCAGCGGGCCTCTACACCAGGTATTAATCCTTTAAAGGTAGTTTTAGTGGGCTTGATTCTTGATGAATCAATGCCCATTTTGCGGACAGTGTCCTGATCGGGTAGGTTCAGACTGCTGTCGCCGTCCATGAGGACTCGCGTAAGGTGGAATCCATCGATGATTGGATTGAGGACCAGAGCTGCCGAACCTCCATGACGGATACTGGTTGGGTGGTCCTTTCGATCGAAGGTGATCGGACAAGCCGACCATGGGTTGAATTTTGGGGTGACCGGCTCGACGGCATAGACGTCCCTTAACGCGTGCTTGCGCTCCCGCTTGAGGATGTGTGTGACATATATCATATTCACTGTTTTTACCTCGAGGGGAAATTTCTTTTGTCCCCCCGTGTTCGGTGGGCGAGGCTCTTCGTCGTCGTCCTCGCTGGATGGCCATTTCCCTTTATTTTCGGTGTTAAGATTGCCGGCCTGTTTAAAGACCCAGCAATTTCTGTTGGTATGATTGGCAGGCTTATCGGGGGTGCCGTGAATCTGGCAAGGCCGATCGAGTATTCTGTCCAAACTAGATGGTCCATCTCTGTTTCCTTTGAATGGCTTCTTCCGTCGATCGGATTTAGAGCCGCTGAATCCAGCGTTGACCGTTGTGTCTTCTGTACTTTCGTTGTTGATTCGACTCTTGTGCTTATTGCATCGTGGTTTGCCATTGTCGTCCCTGGCTTCAGAGGTGCCGGGGTCACTGGTGCTATTGCTTATGTGGGCTAGCCAGTTGTCTTCTCTTGCATAAAAGCGGGTTATTAGTGCGGTAAGGGCTGCCATGGACTTCGATGTTTCTTGGCCGGGGTGTCGGGCGAGCCATTCTTCACGGACGCTGTGTTTAAAGGCCGCGAGGGCTTTGTCGTCTGGACAATCAATGATTTGTTTCTTTTTAATTAAGAACCTTGTCCAGGGTTTCCGGGATGACTCTCCGGGTTGCTGGACTATGTGACTAAGGTCATCGGCATCCGGGGGCCGTACATAGGTACCTTGGAAGTTGTCTCTAAAGGCATCTTCCAAATCTTCCCAGCTGTCAATAGAATTTTTTGGGAGGCTGTTTAACCAGTGCCGTGCTGGTCCCTTAAGTTTCAAGGGGAGATATTTGGTGGCATGTAGGTCATCACCGCGAGCCATGTGTATGTGGAGAAGAAAATCTTCAATCCAGACTATGGGGATCTGTCGTGGCGTCGTATGAGTTGATGTTCACGGGTTTAAACCCTTCTGGGAACTGCTGCTCCATTACCTCATCGGTGAAGCATAGAGGGTGTGCGGCGCCTCTGTATCGGGCAATGTCGTGACGCAGTTCGGATGAAGTCTGTATGCGATTTTCGGCCCGAGTGAGGTCGTGCTTGTTGCGCCAGGCCTGACGGCCGTCCTCTCGCACTGGGGCGCGTCCCCTTGATCCATAGATTGATCTGGTTTGACTGGGCTCTATTGTCCAGGTCTTGTCGTAGGTCATATGTATATTTTGGAGCCGCCGTTCCCCTGCTTTTATGGCGAGGCGGTGCGGGCTGGTGCTCGGCTTGAGTTGTCGTTCTGTCCTGGCCGCGCGGTGGTCGGTTAGGTCTGTTAGCAGCATCGCGCGTTGGTGGTATGGGCTCCAGGGCCTCATCATCGAATTGGGGTAGCAGCTTGCGCTTCGGGTAGCTCCTTGTTGGGCGTTCGAGGCCGTATTCCTCGGCTGCCAGGACGTTAGTCCATCTGTCATTGAGTAAGTCCTGATCAGCTTGAAGCTGTTGCTGCTTCTTTTTCAGGCTTCTTGCGGTGGCTATTAGCCGGCGCTTAAAGTGCTCTTGTTCGAGGGGTTCCTCCACAACGATGAAATCTTCGTCACTGAGGCTCACATCTTCTTCGGAGGTCGGTAGGTAGTTACTATCCTCCGAGCCCTCGTTCTCGACAAGATCGTCGGGGTTTACTTGCCCATCCTCCCAATCATCATGTTTGCATGTTGGCTCTATAGGGGCTTCAGGGTCTTCGGCATTCTCCGGAGTATTATTGTCTTTGCTGCCGGTATTGCCGTCTTTGTCGTGACGCAATTTTGAGCGGCGCCGCTGACATCGACGCTTCGGAGGGGCTTCGACAGGCTTGTCCTCAACCGGATTCTCCTTGCCGTCGTCGCCATCCTCTTTGTGTGTGTCCACCATGTACACGTCATATGTGGAGGTGGCCATCCATCGTTTGGTAAACGGAGGGTTTTGGCCTTGTTCGTCCCCAGCATCGTTGTCCATACCATCGATGTCTTCGGAGGCGTAGTCCAGCATGTCGGTTAGATCTTCGACAGTGGCTATGAAGTGGGTGGTGGGTGGGGCGTAAAATTCCTCGCTCTCAGCCCCTAGTCTGGGTTGGGCATAATTTGGAAGCGATCCTTTCGTAATGGCGAGTGGTCACATTAAGTCCAAAGCCTCGTTTAAAGGAGAGGGTCGGATGGAGAAACGAGAGTCCGTGGGGCTGTCGGGAGTTGGAGCCTCCTAGAGGCGCCCGCTTGACACGGACCTCGAGAGTTCGGACCTAGAGTCTGGCGGAGTGTCCAGCGCTTCTCCGGCAGCAAGCTCCATAAGAGCTAAGAGTCCGGCGGGCTCTAGACTCCCGTCTTCGGACCTGTCGACCTACTCTGGATCTAAGGCCAGAGCGGTAATCAGGGTCGTGAACCCTTCGAAGATTAAACCTCCTCAGATATCAGCAACATAGTTTAGGTTCCCGGAACTGATCTGATTAGCACGCAGCGCGAAGCCGCTGAATACAGAAATTTGGCCGGGGGGATCTCCGCCGAAACAACATCATTGTGGATAATTGAACGAGCCATCGAATCCTTTGTCGACAATGCAGAGGGACTCTCAATGAAAGCACCAATGTCGGTGTCAAAACCGGCAGATCTCGAGTAGGGGGTCCCGAACTGTGCGTCTAAGGACCGAAGGTAACATGAGGCAGGGGTCACGATGTTTACCCAGGTTCGGGCCCTCTTGATGGAGGTAATACCCTAGCTCTAGCTTGATTGACTTTGATGAGTACAAGGGTTACAAGAGTTGATCTACCACGAGATCGTAATGGCTAAACCCTAGATGTCTAGCTTGTATGATTATGACTGCCTCTACGGACTAAAACCCTCTGGTTTATATAGACCCTGGAGGGGGCTAGGGTTTGTGCGGAGTCGGTTTACAGAGAAAGGAATCTTCATATCTGAATGCCAAGCTTGCCTTCCACGCCAAGGAGTCCCATCCGGACACGGGGGGAAGCGTTCTATCTTGTATCTTCACGGCCCACCACTCCGGCCGATGTTACATAGCCCGGACGCCCAGGGACCCCCTAATCCAGGACTCCCTCACCCCGGCCTGCGGCCCGACCTAAGGAGCCCGCCTGCTCCTGGTGCTGGAACTTCAGGATGGTTGCTGGACCGAAGAGTTCAAGGCGTACCTACTCTGCGGAACCTTGCCGGAGAAGGAGGAAGATGCGGAACACGTGGCCAGTCAGGCCACCGCTTGTTGCTTGCGGGACGGTGAACTCTACCGAAGGAGCCCCAATGATGTCTCGCTGCGATGCATATCCAAGGAGCAAGGGTGCAAATTGCTGGCTGACATCCACGGCGGGGATCGCGGGTACCATTCTTCATCACGCACCCTCATGGGAAAGGTGTTCCACAGCAGGTTCTACTGGCCCACGACGCTCAACGAAGCCACCGAGCTGGTGCGATCCTGTGAGGCCTGATACATCTCCAACGTATCTATAAATTTTGATTGTTCCATGCTGTTATATTATCATTCTTGGATGTTTTATAATCATTTTATAGTTATTTTATATCATTTTTTGGTACTAACCTATTGACATAGTGCCAAGTGCGAGTTGTTGTTTTTTGCATGTTTTTTACATCGTAGGAAATCAATACCAAACGGAGTACAAATGCAGCGAAACTTTTTGTGGATTTTTTTGGACTACAAGACATCCAATGGGCCGGAGAAGTGCCTGGGGTGCTCCAAGGGGAGCACAACCCACCAGGGCGCGCCTGGAGACCCAAGCGTGCCCTGGTTGGCTGTGCCCACCTCGGGTACCTCCCGAACTGCCTCTTTACTCTATAAACACCCCAATATTCCAGAAACCCTAGGGGAGTCGACGAAAATCAATTCCAGCCACCGCAAGTTCTAGAACCACCAGATCCAATCTAGACACCATCACGGAGGGGTTCATCATGCCCATTGGTGCCTCTCTGATGATGCGTGAGTAGTCTTTTGTAGACCTATGGGTCCGCAGTTAGTAGCTAGATGGCTTCCTCTCTCTCGTTTGATTCTCAATACAATGGTCTCTTGGAGATCCATATGATGTAACTCTTTTTGCTGTGTGTTTTTTGGGATCCAATGAACATTGAGTTTATGATCAGATCTATCTTTTTATCCATGAAAGTTATTTGAGTCTTCTTTGATCTCTTATATGCATGATTGCTTATAGCCTCGTATTTCTTCTTTGATATTTGGGTTTTGTTTGGACAACTTGATCTATTTATCTTGCAATGGGAAGAGGTGCTTTGTGATGGGTTCGATCTTACGGTGCTTGATCCTGGTGACAGAAGGGGAACCGACACGTATGTATCGTTGCCATTAAGGATAACAAGATGGGGTCTATTTCAACATAAATAGATCTTGTCTACATCATGTCATCGTTCTTATTGCATTACTCCGTTTCTCCATGAACTTAATACACTAGATGCATGCTGGATAGCGGTTGATGTGTGGAGTAATAGTAGTAGATGCAGACGGGAGTCGGTCTACTAATCTTGGACGTGATGCCTATATAATGATCATTGCTTGGATATCATCATGATTATTTGAAGTTCTATCAATTTCCCAACAGTAATTCGTTTACCCACCGTTTGCTATTTTTCTCGAGAGAAGCCACTAGTGAAACCTATGGCCCCCGGGTCTCTTCTTTAATATATGTGCCTTTGCGATCTATTTTCCTTTGCTTTTATTGTCAGATCTATTAAACCAAAAATACAAAAATACCTTGCAGCAATTTATTTTATTTGGCATTCGATCTATCAATTTATTACAACTCTCTCACGTCCGTTTGCCAATTTCTGGCGCTGTTACCCGAAAGGTATTGACAACCCATTTAATACGTCGGGTTGCGAGTATTTGTTATTTGTGTGCAGGTGTTTGTTTATGTAGTGTTTCTTGGTTCTCCTACTGGTTCGATAACCTTGGTCTCATCACTGAGGGAAATACCTACCGTCGCTGTGCTGCATCATCCCTTCCTCTTTGGGGAAATACCGATGTAGTTCTAATAGACATCAAGGCCTGCTAGTTCCACGCCAAACAGATCCACCAACCCGCTTAGGGCCTCCAGACTATCCCACTCTCATGGCCATTTGCGGTCCGGGGGCTAGACATCCTGGGTCCGTTCCCCCAAGAAGCTGGGGGCTATCGCTACCTCTACGTCGCCATCGACAAATTCACCAAGAGGGCAGAGGTGGAGCCCGTGGGCACCATTCCCGCTGGCTCGACCGTCAAGTTCATCAAGGGCCTCGTAAGCCGTTTCTGGGTTCCCAACCGTATCATCACTGACAATGGATCTCAGTTCACAAGCAATCTCTTCAAAACATATTGTGCTAACCATGGAACGCAGATATGCTACGCTTCAGTGGCACACCCACGGAGTAACTGTCAGGCCAAACGCGCCAATGCGTAGGTCCTGAGGGGCCTCAAGACGAGGGGCTTCAAGAAGAAGCTTGAGGCATGCGGTAGGGGTTGGCTCGGTGAGCTTCAGTCTATGTTGTGGTTCATCCGCACCACCGCGACTAAGCCCACCGGTGAGATCCCGTTCTTCCTCATCTACGGGGCAGAGGCGGTCCTCGAGGTCAAACATCGCTCCCCGCGGGTCTTGGTGTTTGACGAGGCACACCAGGACACCTCGCGGGGGACAGATCTCGTGCTCTGGGAGGAGGCCCGCCACCAAGTCTTGCTTCGTGCCGCGAGGTACTAGTAGGCGCTGCTGCGGTATCACTGCCGCAATGTCCGATCCAGGACACTCGAGGTGGGTGACCTCGTCCTGAGGCGGGTGCTCTCCATGGAGGGGCTTCACAAGCTCTCGCCTATGTGGGAGGGCCCATTCAGGATCGCTCGCGTCTCCAGGCCTGGCGCCACACACCTGGAGACACAGGACGGGGTCCCCATCCAGAATGCCTGGAACATACAGCTTCTTCGGAAGTTCTACCCGTGACACTCTCACATAATAATGAGTGGGGCTATACACGCCCTAGAGTCTCGTGAGCACCGCCCTAGGACCTCATGGGGGCTCCCACCCACGCCCAAGTGGAATCCCCATGCTCCATGCTTGCGGACGACATGGTCTTTCAACGACTATGCCCATGCCTAGTGGAAGCCCCATGTTCCGTGCTGGCGGGAAGACTAGAAGACTAGTCTAGGCGCCGGATGCGGCAATCTTTTGCTTGCTTTTGTAGCCGATTTGCCACTTCTTGGAATGAAATTCGAAGTTCTCACGTCTTTATTCGAAAGGGATGGGAATTTTTCTCCATGCAGCGTTTGCTCTTTCGAGTCTTGCTTTAGGGAGAGTGGCAGTTGCCCGTCACTCTTCTCCGGGCGTCTCGCGAGCGGAGGCTGGGGGCACGGAGTGTATGCCTGGGTCTGCCCATGAACACACCTCGCCAAAGCCTTGGTGTCCTAATCTTTGGCGTCCTAATCCTTGTGCAGCGCTCTTTAAACGAGCCAACTGGCATGAATGCCCCCCGTGTCCCCATCTCCTGGCCTCGCCGGGCATCGCGGCCCAGTGTACCAGTGACGATCGGTCCTCCCTCAGGCGCTCGCATGGGGTGCGACTCCCTGTGAGGCATCTCTGACGGGCCCATATCCTCATGGCCCGCTAGAGACCTCGTGGCCACTGGGTACCTCCTGAGGCCTGAGAACCTTCGGATCCTTAAGAAGGAAAACCCTGACATGATCTCTCTGGAACGAAAGGCACACAGGGGATCCAAGATTCGGAGGAGCACGCCCCCGCGGCGCAGGAGTCGACCACAAGCACACCAAGCTAAGTTATCCTAACCGCGATCAAAGAGAACATGTCGATTGGTAGCAACACGAATGCTAAGATACAAAATAAAACGTTAACATAACGGCACAAGCACCATGGTCCATTACATGCCCCAGCAGGGCCTTCTACATTTCTTGATGCAGGGAAAATAAAAAGGAAAGACGGCATCACGATCACCGCGGCTCATGAGGCCTGGCTCCAGCGACCCCTGCGCTCAGTCGGAGTCCTCCTCCTGCTTCACAAGAGCGCGATGGCGAGGCGGCTCGTCGCCCTCCTGAGCGGGTGTGCAGTGACGTGGTGGCTCGCCGCCCTTCCTAGTCCGGGATTGGCGATGTGGCGGCTCGTCATACTCGTCGTCGCTTGTGCTCCCCTAGAGGAAGAGTCGCCGTTGCTGGAGGCACGGCGGGCGTCGCCAAGGGCGAGTTCGCCCCTGAGGATGTCACCGCCCCTCCGGCTGTCGACGTCGGAGGGGTGGACGTCATCGTCGTCACCCTCCAGACATCACCCCAGACACCAGCCGTCCTACCCAAAGATCCTGACATAGAGGGTTGCCGCTCTGTCATGCCTAAAGTAGAGGGTACATCTCCCCTGTAGGCCGCACGCGCAGGCGAACGACTGCTGCCCACAGTTCATGAACATGTTGCCGGCAGGGGTGACCTCGACCTCCACCCACGAGACCTTGCTGCAGCTGCCGTTGGCGTGCAGCTAGAGGCCGTCAGGCCCTCCGACCGGCAGCAAGAAGATGAATATGGGCTGGGGGCTCCGCCCCCCCCTTCCCACTAATAGGCGGAGGAAGGCTAACCGGCGGCCTCCCACGTTCCAAGCAATGATGGCCCCGCTGCATGCACCAGGCAATTGTCAAGTCGGGCAGTTGCCGAGGCGACATGGAGGCGACATGGGGAAGCGGAGGCGTCCGCGTCGTGTAAACCGCCACGCATCAAGCCTGGCCCGTAGGTGATTGGGGCCCGCGGCGCTTCGTCCTTGCCCTTTGGCTTTGCCTCGAAGCCAAGCCCGAGCGCGCCTTGGCCCCAGGGGCTATTGTCAGCGTTCTGGGAACCAGGGTACCCAGACTTTCCTTCCTGCAGCCCATGGCGTGGCTCCTTCGATGGCCTGGTACGGCCCATCTGCAAGAATGCCAAGACAAGACTCTCGCAAGGGCCCCTAGGCCTCGCGAGGCAGACGACACCAAGACCTCTGGAGGGAGCGCCCCCCAGGCTGCCTCCTCAGGAGCGGAGATTCCTATGCAGGTACCCAGCCTCATGAGGCTGCCATGATGCAAGCCATGACGACCTAGGTAGGCGGGCGCCAGCGGGCGCCAGCGAGCGCAGAGGAGGCAGTTCCCTCTTTGGTGCTAAGGAGGCAAGGGTAGGCGTGGGTTCCCAAGGAATCTGGCAAAGGTTTCCATTCCAGTGCAAAAAGACCAAGACCACCAGCACGACATGATGGATGTCATCGCCGAGCCCACCGCTGCATCACGACCAGAAGAATTGCAGGCGAAGACCACATTTTGTCAGGATAAGATGTACTACTTGTCCCCTTTCAAATTGGCCACTGTGGGATCCCTTCCCGCCAATGCTTTGGGGGGTAGAGGACCGAGGCCACTATAAATATAGGTTAGACACCACCATAGAGGGGAGACTGATTCCTCACCCCTGAACCTCGTGAGGTAGTTCATCCTCTGTACCTGTTCATCCTCATCCCCTCGTGAGGCCAGTCCACCACAAAGCAGGAGTATGGTCTTACACCACAAGGTGTCCCGAACCTGGGTAAACTGTCGTGTTCATCTCCTTCCTTGCTCACGCGAATCGGACTAGGCCATGAGGCGACAAGTTGGTAGGCTAGAGAGGTTGAGTTCTTCGCACACGCCCCAGAGTTCAAACCTTCTTGGGTCTATGGAGCCCTGAATCCGACAACTGCTTTTTTTGTATAATCCCAGTCTTCAGAATTTCCCTAACTTGTCGTTCAATCTAAGTTTTCAATTCTGGTTTGTGCCTATACTGTCTAATGTTGACAGGTTGAGCCCCTTGCATCGGTGGTATCTTATGGCCGCACACACGTACTGGTGGTAGTTCAGTTGGTTCCATGAATAGGTCTTCATATTCCAGCAAGATCTGAACTATCTCTAGGGGCAGTTCTTCTAACAGCACTGTGCCCTCTTGTTCAGAATCTGCAAAAAAACACAACTGAACTGCAAATTCCACTGCCAAATTCTTCTAAACACTGTCGAATTGTGCACTGGAGAGCAGGATGCACGATTGTTGTCTTGCAGCAACCCCCTATAGAGTGATAGTGTGACCACGATCTTAAATTTGCATGCACCGGTGTGGCCAATCAATTAGCATTGGGTTGTGGTACTTGAGCCATCCATGCCCAATATCACATCATAGGATCCCAACGGCAACACATTGAAATTGCTGGAGAAGGCATGCCCTTGTGTGTACCAGGAGCAATCCGGCACTTCTTTTGTACATTATAATTCTGCTCCCTTGGAAACTAAAACTTTAACAGCCCTGGGCATCTCATGTACGCCACGAAGACATGGCAAGAGCTGATGAGAAACAAAGGAGGCTGAACTCCCCGATTCAACTAGCATAAGCACCTCTTTTCCTTGAACCCAGTCGTGAATCTGGAGGTAGCTAGGTGCCTCTATGCCTGCAACTGGGTGCACGGACAAATGCCATACTTGGTTATTTGGTGTACTGTTGGTCTGCATTTGCTCTGAATCCTCTAGATCAAGAGCAAGATCCAAGTTAAACAGGTCAAAAGGCTCTTCAATAATGTGCAACTTGACTCTCGGGGGGCAGACATGATCATGTCCCCATCGCTTGCTGCATTTGAAACAAAGCCTTTGGCGCGACGATAATTGCGAAGTGTTGTGACCTTGGCTGCATCCCCATTTGCTCGAGCCCCTTTTGTACCACGCCGATCATTAGTGCTCGGTGAAGGGCTGGTCAGTGGCGCTGGAAGCAGGAGCGGTGTGGACGAACGGGCGCACTGTGTATACAGCGAGAATTCAGAGGGCTCAATGTGACGATGTCACTGCCCCTCAGCCACTTCTTCTTGGAGGATGGCTAGAGCACATGTCGTGTCCAGATCACCCGGACACTGTACCATGACCACCGCGCAGATATCGCTGCGGAGCCCCTCGAGAAACCTCGTCAAAAAGTACAATGGATGGGTAGCATCAGAATAGGAAATCAAATGATTCATAAGTGTTTCAAATTACTTGATGTACTCCGATACAGATGATGTTTGCTTAAGTGCATGAAACTGTCTGTTCAACAATTGGTGTTGATCGTGGCCGAAACGGGTGCACACAAGATCACAGAAGGCTTCCCAATCGAGTGGCCCAATCTTTGGTTGAACGGACTGCAGCCAGATCGCTATCACCCCTGATAAGTGTAGTGTCGACATGGGAACAAAATAGGATTCATGTATCTAGAACATGGTGAATTATTGCTCACACATGGTCTTCCACATCATCGGGTTCTCGCCCGAAAACTGAGGAAAAGTGAGGGTAGGTTGTGTGTGCCTGCTACTTCTTGAGCTTGTGTTGATTTTTCCCTTGAAGAGGAAATAGTGATGCAGCAAACTAGACATAAGTATTTCACTTAGTTAAGAACCAAGGTATCAATCCAGTAGGAGGCACAAGCAAGTCTACAATATATGCACCTGCACAAATAAACAAACACTTGCACACAAAGCGAAAAAGGGTTGTCAATCCCTTCACGGTCACGAACAAGAGTGAGATCTAATATAGGTATAAAATATAAATAAAGATCAAACTAAAGTAAATATAAATAAATTGCAGCAACGTATTTTTGGTTTATAGATATGAAAATATATGATGGAAAATAGACCCGGGGGCATAGGTTTCACTAGAGGCTTCTCTCTTGAAGAAAACATACGGTGGGTAAACAAATTACAGTTGAGCAATTGATAGAAAATCGCAAAGTTATGACAATATCTAAGGTAATGGTCATGAATATAAGCATCACGTCCATGACAAGTAGACCGACTCCTGCCTGCATCTACTACTATTACTCCACACATCGACCGCTATCCATCATGCATCTTGAGTATTAAGTTCATAAGAATGGAGTAACGCCTTAAGCAAGATGACATGATGTAGAGGGATAAACTCAAACAATATATAAACCCCATCTTTTTATCCTTGATGGCAACCATACAATACGTGCCTCGCTACCCCTTCTGTCATTGGTGAGGGCCCCACAAGATTAAACCCCAAACTAAGCACCTCTCTCATTGCAAGAAAAACTAATCTAGTTGGCGAAACCGAACTGATAGTTCAAAGAGAAATACAAAGATATCTTAATCATGCATAAAAGAGTTCAGAAAAGACTCAAATAATATTCATAGATAATCTGATCATAAATCCACAATTCATTGGATCTCAACAAACGCACCGTAAAAGAAGATTAAATCGAATAGTTCTCCAAGAACATCAAGGAGAACATTGTGCTGAAGATCAAAGAGAGAGAAGAAGCCGTCTAGCTACTAGCTATGGACCCTTAGGTCCGTGGTAAACAACTCACGCTTCATCGGAAGAGCAGCAAGGTCGATGTAGAGGACCTTCATGATCGAATCCCCCTCCGCTGGAGTGCCGAAAAAGGCCCCAAGATGGGATCTCACGGGAACAGAAGCTTGCAACGGTGGAAAAGTATTTTGGTGTGCCCTTTGGTATAGGGGGAATATTCAAAGATTTATAGTGCAAAGATTAGGGCTGGAGGATCTACGAGGGGCCCATAAGCCAGGGGGCGCGCCCCCATGGCTTGTGTCCGCCTCATAGGCCTTCTGGCCTCCTCTCCAAGTCTTGTGGGTTTCTTTTGGTCCAAGAAAAATCGCTGTAAAGTTTTATTCCGTTTGGACTCCGTTTGATATTCCTTTTCTATAAAAGTCAAAAACAAGGAAAATAGAAACTAGCACTAGGCTCCAGGTTAATAGGTTAGTCCCAAAAATAATATAAAATAGCATATTAATGCATATACAACATCCAAAACAGATAATATAATAGCATGGAACAATCAAAAATTTTGATACGTTAGAGACGTATCAAGCACCCCCAAGCTTAGTTCTTGCTTGTCCTCGAGTAGGTGAATGATAAAAATAGAATTTTTAATGTGGAATGCTACCTAACATATTTATCAATGCAATTTCATTTATTCTAGCAATAATATTCAGATCCATAAGATTTAAAACAAAAGTTTAATATTGACAAAAAAACAACAATACTTCAAGCATACTAATAAAGCAATCATGTCTTCTCAAAATAACATGGCCAAACAAAGTTATCCCTACAAAATCATATAGTGTGGCTATGCTCCATCTTCATCACACAAAGTATTTCATCATGCACAACCCCGATGACAAGTCAAGCAATTGTTTCATACTTTTAGTGTTCTCAAACTTTTTCAACTTTCACACGATACATGAGCATGAGTCATGGATATAGTGTTGGGAAACGTTGCATGGAAAACAAAAAAAATTCTACGCACATGCAATGATCTATCAATGGAGATGCATAGCAACGAGGGGGAGAGTGTGTCTACGTACCCTCATAGACTGTAAGTGGAAGCGTTTCTCAACGCGGTTGTTGTAGTCGAACTTCTTCGCGCTTCAACCGATCAAGTACCGAACGCACGACACCTCCGTGTTCTACACACATTCAGCTCGGTGACGTCCCTTGCCTTCTTAATCCTGCAAGTTGTCCAGGTAGTAGATGAGTTTTGTTAGCATGACGGTGTGGTGACGATGATGGTGAAGTGATCCTTGCAGGGCTTTGCCTAAGCACTATGAAAATATGACCGGGGGTGTAAACGGTGGAGGGGGGCACCGCACATGGCTAACAATTGTCTGGGTGTGCTAGGGGGCGCTCCCCCACATATATATATAGGTGGGAGGGAGAGGGAAGAGGCCAGGAGGCGCCCCAAGTAGGACCGAATACTACTTGGGTTCCTCCTAGGTCGGCGCCCCCTTCCTTATTTACCGGAGTGGGCAGGAAAGAGGAGGGAGGAGGGAAGGAAGGGGGAGGCCGAATCCCCCCTTTTCCTTCTCCCTTCCCCTCTTTCCTTCTCCTCTGGTTCGACCCATATGGGGGCGCACCAGCCCCTGGTGGCCGGTGCATTTCCCCTCTTGGCCCATTAGGCCCTATCTTTTGTCGGGGGTGCTCGGAACCCCTTTTGGTGACCTGATATGTACCCGGTACCCTCGGGAACACTTCCGGTGTCCGAATACTATCGTCCTATATATCAATCATTACTTCTCGACCATTTCGAGACTCCCTGGCATGTCTGTGATCTCATCCGGGACTCCGAACAACATTCGGTCACCAAATCAAATACCTCATATAAACAATATCGTCATCGAACGTTAGGCGTGCGGACCCTACGGGTTCGAGAACTATGTACGAGAACTATGTAGACATGACCGAGACTCTTCACCGGTCAATAACCAATAGTGGAACCTGGATGCCCATATTGTCTCCTACATATTCTATGAAGATCTTTATCGGTCGAACCATTATGACAACATACGTTATTCCCTTTGTCTGTCGGCATGTTACTTGCCCGAGATTCGATCATCGGTATCTTCAAACCTAGTTCAATCCTGTTATCGGCAAGTCTCTTTACTCATTCCGTAATACATCACCTTGTGACTAACTCCTTAGTCGTTTGCTTGCAAGCTTATGATGTGTATTGCCGAGAGGGTCCAGAGATACCTCTCCAATACTCGGCGTGACAAATCCAAATCTCGATCTATGCCAACTCAACAAACACCTTTAGCGATACCTATATAGCATCTTTATAATCACCGGTTATGTTGTGACGTTTGATAGCACACAAGGCATTCCTCCGGTATCCAAGAGTTGCATAATCTCATAGTCGAAGCAAATTGACATGAAGAAAGCAATAGCAATAAAACTGAACGATCATTATGCTAAGCTAACGGATGGTTCTTGTCCATCACATCATTCTCCTAATGATGTGATTCCATTATAAAATGGCAACTCATGTCCATGTTCAGGAAACCTTAGCCATCTTTGATCAACGAGCTAGTCTAGTGGAGGCTCACTAGGGACACGGTGTTTGTTTATGTATTCACACATGTATTAAAGTTTCCGATCAATACAATTCTAGCATGAATAATAAACCTTTATCATGAATAAGGAAATATAAAATAACAACTTTATTATTGCCTCTAGGGAATATTTCCTTTAGTCTCCCACTTGCACTAGAGTCAATAATCTAGTTCACATCTCCATGTGATTAACACCAATAGTTCGCATCGCCATGTGATTAACACCCATAGTTCACATCGCCATGTGACCAACCACTAGTACACCGACGTGCTATACAAACGGTTTTTAACCCCTTTCCGCGATGGCATTTGGAACCATCGCCAAGTGAGTGTGGGCGATAGGGTGGTCCCTTCCCACACGACCCAGAAATCATCGAGGATAGGCCCTCCTGGGACACAGGCTGGGGCCGTGTGCGATCGGGTGAGGCATCGGAACCCAATCATTTCCGTAGGTATGTACATCCCACACGGTAATCCGAGAAAAACATTTCCGTAGGTATGTACATCCCACACGGTGAATCCCAGAAAATCATTTCCGTAGGTATGTACATCCCACACGGTGAATCCTAGAAAATCATTTCCGTAGGTATGTACATCCAACACGGTGAATCCTAGAAAAACATTTCCATAGGTATGTATATCACACATAGTTCTTTTGTGTGGAAACATTTGTCCAAGGTGGCCTAACACAAACAGTTCGCTGCCGGAAGCCATGTGTGATTGTTAGTTGATCGAACATGCCTACTTTCTAGAAACCGCGCGTGTTGTTTGAGTTCATCGCCCACAGTGTTGTCTGAGTAACTGTTTGCAATAGAAAACCCCAATAAGCAGGGTAATTAGCCTATTATTGATAATCCATGTACTAATCAAACTAATATTTCTTATAAAACACGCCAGATATTTCATATCCGTATAAAAGCAACCAGGATTTCATAATCGAATTACATCAAATAGCTTCGGCACTCAGTTACGCCATTACACAACAGCACCAAGTTTCACACGCGGCATCAAAAACCTTTGGAAAGTAGCATCATACATGGTAAATAGACAGATGAATCTCATTTGGGAAACTGCAAAAGCGGAAGGCAAATATTGAGCCTTAAGTGATGTTGAATGTCCTTGCAACTTTAGGCCAGTGGCTATGGATAATTGCCCGCCCAACCTTCATCCTCTTCAACAAGACTTCAATATTGTACTGTGGGTGTTGAATGAATACCTTCCTCGCCTCTTGACCATGCAGGTGGTTTGAGAGGTAATCATCGGTGAACTGCTTTGAAAAGTACTAAAAACAAAGCTATGCATAAATCGCTGTTGTAAATTTTGAAATGGCGCAAGGGGTAAAAACAAGGTAAAAGAGTTGGTACTATCCTATAGTTGACTGATGTCTTCTTGATTGTGCAAACAAATATCTTGTTGTTATTCGTCGCAAGTTTCTTCATCCTAACAATCTTTCTGAGTTTCTTGACTTGACTGATATTCATGGACATCTCATTTCCCCATATGCAAAATGGGTCGAACAGTGGGTCTAAGCCTCTGACAGCAGGACCTACATGTGCAAGACCAAATTGTAAGAAACCTAAATATTAGAATGATTCCTACAACTGCACAATAATGTGCTATTAGCCAAAGGACCCTGCTTGAACAAACCTCGATGGTAAACCGCAGTGTCTCCCATTGTTTCCCTGCAACACACATTAGGAAGATCTTGATCAGGTTAATTGAGAGTTGCCATACTATCAGTAGAATATGTATTGAGTACAGTCAAATTCGATTGGTGTCACATGCATAACAATACAAAATTGTACCCATAGAAAATGAAAATCAAATTGCGGAACTGAACCAAACAGTTAAATGGACAACAGACCAAATGAACCAAAATAGTTAACTGAGCACGGCATTGAAGAATAGAAACATGTACTAGATGATAAGACAGTTAACAAAACAAAGAATGCTTGAGAACAGTACTACGAAATGTAGCAATTGTTGGACCAAAGTATTAACAAAACATTACATTTCAAAGGACCAAACTATTAATTGAACATCAGATTGCATATTAACATTACAGATGACAAATCACTAGAAGGCACTGGCGGTGGCCTCGAGAAAATAGCACGAACTGTATTTTAAAGTAGACAATCGCGTGGCGGTGTCGATGGTAGCCTTGAAGATGAGGTGCTCCTCCAAGATCTGGCGGTCGACGTGCATGGCAGCCATGGCGACCTCGTGCGCGCGTGCGGCCGCATGCTACTCAGCTCCACGTTATACTGCATGCAAAATGGCTATGGGAGGCGCTTAATTGGAGGGGGGAGTGATTTCGGTGGAAGGTGTCACGTCATCGATCGGGGCATGTGGGATGGGAAAGGAGGAGGATGGTGTGGGTGGGGTGTGGATTACCTTACCATATCGACGAGGCCGCGCAACAAGAAGAAGGATCGGCGGCGAGGAGGTCGCGCAGCAAGAAGAAGGATAGTCAGTGAGGAGGCAGCGCTGCAAGAAGAAGGGTCGCCAGTGACGAGGCGTTGCTGCAAGAAGAAGGGTAGACGGCGAGGAGTGTGGGTGGGGTGTCGATTACCTTACCATATCGACAAGACCGCGCAGCAAGAAGAAGGGCCGGCGGCGAGGAGGCCGTGCAGCAAGAAGAAGGGTAACCGGCGAGGAAGTGGCGCTGCAAGAAGAAGGGTCGTCGGCGAGGAGGCGGCGCTGCAAGAAGAAGGGTAGCCGGCGAGGAGGCGGCGTTGCAATTGTAGGATCGAAAGTATGTCTAGAGGGGGGTGATTAGACTACTTGACCAAATAAAAACTTAACCTTTTCCCAATTTTAGTTCTTGGCAGATTTTAGCTAATTTAGGACAAGTCTAGTAATCATCACATAATTCAAGCAAGCATGCAAAGAGTATATAGGCAGCGGAAAGTAAAGCATGCAATTTGCAAGAATGTAAAGGGAAGGGTTTGGAGAATTCAAACGCTATTGGAGACACGGATGTTTTTCCTGTGGTTCGGATAGGTGGTGCTATCCTACATCCACATTGATGGAGACTTCAACCCACGAAGGGTAACGGTTGCGCGAGTCCACACAGGGCTCCACCCAAGGGCAACGGTTGCGCGAGTCCACACAGGGCTCCACCCACGAAGGGTCCACGAAGAAGCAACCACCCACAAAGGGTCCACGAAGAAGCAACCTTGCCTATCCCACCATGGCCATCGCCCACACAGGACTTGCCTCACTAGCGGTAGATCTTCACGAATTAGGCGATCTCCTTGCCCTTACAAACTCCTTGGTTCAACTCCACAATCTTGTCGGAGGCTCCCAAGTGACACCTGGCCAATCTAGGAGACACCACTCTCCAAGAAGTAACAAATGGTGTGTAGGTAATGAACTCCTTGCTCTTGTGATTCAAATGATAGTCTCCCCAACACTCAACTCTCTCTCATAGGATTTGGATTTGGTTGAAACAAGATTTGAGTGGAAAGCAGCTTGGGAAGGCTAGAGATCAAGATTCATATGGTAGGAATGGAATGTCTTGGTCTCAACACATGAGTAGGTGGTTCTCTCTCAGAACATATGAGTTGGAATGGTGTGTGTGTTCTGATGGCTCTCACACTGAATGAGAAGGAGGTGGAGGGGTATATATAGCCTCCACACAAAATCCAACCGTTACACAGTTTTCCAATCTCGGTGGGACCGAATCAATAAACTCGGTCGGACCGAAAATGTAAACCTAGTGACCGTTAGTGATTTTCGGTGGGACTGACATGCAACTCGGTAGGACCGATATGGTTAGGGTTTGGGCATAACGTAATCTCGGTGAGACCGATTACACAAACTCGGTGAGACCGAATTTGGTAATTAGCTAACCAGAGAGTTGGTCAAGTAAACTCGGTGGGACCGATTTGCTCTTTCGGTGAGACCGAGTGGAACTCGGTGAGACCGAAAAGTTACAAAGGGGAAACACTGAGTTTACATTGCAATCTCGGTGGGACCGATTCGCTCTTTCGGTGGGACCGAAAAGTTATGAAAGGGAAACAGAGAGTTTGCAACCCCATCTCGGTGAGACCGAGATCCCTATCGGTAGGACCGAATTGCTAGGGTTTGGCAGTGGCTAATGACAAGTGAAACTCGGTGGCGCCGGATAGGAAGAATCGGTAGGACCGAGTTTGGATTAAGAGTTTAGGTCATATGTGGATATGTGAAAGTAGTTGAGGGTTTTGGAGCATATCACTAAGCACATGAAGCAAGAGGCTCATTAAGCAACACCTCATCCCTCCTTAATAGTATTGGCTTTTCCTAAAGACTCAATGTGATCTTGGATCACTAAAATATAAAATGAAGAATCTTGAGCTTTTGAGCTTGAGCCAATCCTTTGTCCTTAGCATTTTGAGGGTTCCACTTTCACATCCATGCCATGCCAATCATTGAGCTTTCCTGAAATAATCGTCTTGGAATAGTATTAGCTCAATGAGCTATATGTTGTTATGAATTACCAAAACCACCTAGGGATAGTTGCACTTTCAGCAATAAGAAGGGTCGCCGGCGAGGAGGCTGAGCTGCCAGTAAGCACTAGTGAAGGTTTGAACTTGGAAAGCAAGGAGGAACAGTGGACATGTGGCTTTTGATAAGAGGGAGGGGTCGAGGAGATAGATATTTCCGCGGTGGCAAAAAAACTTCGCTCGGTGCCGCGAGAAACTGGCGCGCAAGTGTGGTTCAAGCGAGGGCGGTGGACTATAGACGACGAAGCATCCTATGTAAGCCAGACAAGACGGTGCGCCAAGATATTTTACATCGCATCCCACATGATTCTTTCTAGTAAACTGTTTGTGGTATACCTGATTTTTCATTATGTTTTGAAAGACAAAATGGTGTTACGGAGGGAAAGGATGGTGTTTGAATTGCTAGAACATTTACATACAGTGAACATGCAACTAGTACATGAGTGTCGTGTTTAAATTTGGAATTATTCCGGGCTCGTTCGGCATTTTTTATGCATTAATTAAGTTTCTGGGCATTTAATGTGCATAATTCAAATTTGAACTACAAGCACATGCTTCAATGCACCAAAGTTTGTTGAAAAATCACATGTGTGTCTTTGGGTGAATTTATAGGTCCCATGCAAGAAATGGGAATGAAATTCAAACATATGTGCATCGTGGCTCAGCCGGAAAGATTGATAAACTTGGTTTTTAAATTCCTGTAAATCCAAAACACAGATGAAAATCATGAAACTTGGCATGGTGTCATGACATGGCACCAACATGTTGTGGTAATTTTTCTGCCCGATTTGCGAAGGCGCACACATTAACAATCAACATCTAGGCGTCGTGGTTCGGCCGGAAATATTGAGAAACTTGGTTTTTTAATTCATGTAAATCCAAAACACGCCTGAAAATCATGAAACTTGGCATGGTGTCATGACATGGCACCAACATGCCGCGGTAATTTTTTTGGCCGAATTGGGACAAGCTTTGGTGTAAGCTTCTTGCAAACCGAAGCTTCCCTCAAGAAGGCTCGTGGTTTCGAGAGGGAGCATGGCACCTCCGTGTGCGAAACAAGATACGTACACTGCCTTCTCCCGCCTTAATTTTTTTACAGACAAAGATTAGACCAAATAGAAGTATCGTGCTAAATTTTGGAATTATTTCGGGTTCGTTTGGCCTTTTTTATACATTAATTGAGTTTATGCACATTTAATGTGCATAATTCAAATTTGAACTACAAGCACATGCTCCAATGCACCAAAGTTGGTTGAAAAATCACACGTGTGTCCTTGGGTGTATTTATAGGTCCCATGCAAGAAATGAGAATGTAATTCAAACATCTCGGCGTCGTGGCTCGGCCGGAAAGATTGAGAAACTTGGTTTTTTTAATTCCTGTAAATCCAAAACATGCCTGAAAATCAAGAAACTTGGCATGGTGTCCTGACATGGCACCAACATGCTGCGGTAAATTTTTTGGCCGAATTGGGACAAGCTTTGGTGTAAGCTTCTTGCAAACCGGAGATTCCCTCAAGAAGGCTCGTGATTCCGAGAGGGAACGTGTCACCTCTGTGTGCAAAACGAGATACGTACGCTGCCTTCTCCCGCCTTAATTTTTTTACACAGAAACATTAGACCAAATAGAAGTATCTTGCTAAATTTTAGAATCATTCGGGGTTCGTTTGGCCTTTTTACACATTAATCGAGTTTCTGCACATTTAATTGCATAATTCAAATTTGAACTACAAGCACATGCTCCAGTGCACCAAATTTGGTTGAAAAATCACATGTGTGTCCTTGGGTGTATTTATAGGTCCCATGCAAGAAATGGGAATGAAATTCAAACATCTGGGCGTCGTGGCTCGGCCGGAAAGATTGAGAAACTTGGTTTTTTAATTCCTGTAAATCCAAAACACGCGTGAAAATCATGAAACTTGGCATGGTGTCATGACATGGCACCAACATGCCGCTGTAATTTTTTTGGCCGAACTGGGACAAGATTTGGTGTAAGCTTCTTGCAAACCGGAGTTTTCCTCAAGAAGGCTCGTGGTTCCGAGAGGGAACCTGTCACCTCCGTGTGCGAAACGAGATACGTACACTGCCTTCTCCCGCCTTAATTTTTTTACACGGGCATATTAGACCAAATAGAAGTATCGTGCTAAATTTTGGAATTATTCCGGATTCGTTTGGCCCCTTTTATACATTAATTGAGTTTCTATGCATTTAATGTGCATAATTCAAATTTGAACTACAAGCACATGCTCCAGTGCACCAAAGTTGGTTGAAAAATCACATGTGTGTTCTTTGGTGTATTTATAGGTCCCATGCAAGAATTGGGAATGAAACTCAAATATCTGGGCGTCATGGCTCGGCTGGAAAGATTGAGAAACTTGGTTTTTTAATTCCTGTAAATTGAAAACATGTCTGAAAATCATGAAACTTGGCATGTTGTCATGACATGGCACCAACATGTTGCGGTAAATTTTTTGGCCGAATTGGGACAAGCTTTGGTGTAAGCTTCTTGTAAACCGGAGCTTCCCTCAAGAAGGCTCGTGGTTCCGAGAGGGAATATGTCACCTCCATGTGCGAAACGAGATACGTATACTGCCTTCTCCCGCCTTAATTTTTTACATAGGTAGATTAGATCAAATAGAAGTATCGTGCTAAGTTTTGGAATTATTCCGGGTTTGTTTGGCCTTTTTTATACATTAATTGAGTTTCTGCGCATTTAATGTGCATAATTCAAATTTGAACTACAAGCACATGCTCCAGTGCACCAAAGTTGGTTGAAAAATCACATGTGTGTCCTTGGGTGTATTTATAGGTCTCATGCAAGAAATGGGAATGAAATTCAAACATTTGGGTGTCATGGCTCGGCTGGAAAGATTGAGAAACTTGGTTTTTTAATTCCTGTAAATCCAAAACATGCCTGAAAATCATGAAAGTTGGCATGGTGTCATGACATGGCACCAACATGTTGCGGTAATTTTTTAGGCTGAATTGGGACAAGCTTTGGTGTAAGCTTCTTGTAAACCGGAGCTTCCCTCAAGAAGGCTCGTGGCTCCGAGAGGGAACATGTCACGTTGGTGTGCGAAACGACATACGTAGACTGCCTTCTCCCGCCTTAATTTTTTTACACAGGGAGATTAGACCAAACCGTGCTAAATTTTAGAATTATTCCGGGTTCGTTTGGCCTTTTTTATACATTAATTGGGTTTCTGCGCATTTAATGTGCATAATTCAAATTTGAACTACAAGCACATGCTCCAGTGCACCAAAGATGGTTGAAAACTCACATGTGTGTCCTTGGGTGAATTTATAGGTCCCATGCAAGAAATGGGAATGAAATTCAAACATCTAGGCGTCGTGGTTCGGCCGGAAATATTGAGAAACTTGGTTTTTTAATTCATGTAAATCCAAAACACGCCTGAAAATCATGAAACTTGGCATGGTGTCATGACATGGCACCAACATGCTGCCGTAATTTTTTGGCCGAATTGGGACAAGCTTTGGTGTAAGCTTCTTGCAAACCGGAGCTTCCCTCAAGAAGGCTCGTGGTTCCGAGAGGGAACGTGTCACCTCCGTGTGCGAAATGAGATATGTACACTGCCTTCTCCCGCCTTAATTTTTTTACACATGCAGATTAGACCAAATAGAAGTATCGTGCTAAATTTTGGAATTATGGTTCGTTTGGCATTTTTTATACATTAATTGAGTTTTTGTGCATTTAATGTGCATAATTCAAATTTGAACTACAAGCACAGGCTCCAGTGCACCAAAGTTGTTCGAAAAATCACATGTGTGTCCTTGGGTGAATTTGTAGGTCCCATGCAAGAAATGGGAATGAAATTCAAACATCTGGGCGCCGTGGCTTGGCCGGAAAGATTGAGAAACTTGGTTTTTTAATTCCTGTAAATCCAAAACACACCTGAAGATCATGAAACTTGGCATGGTGTCATGGCATGGCACCAACATGTTGTGGTAATTTTTCTGCCCGATTTGTGAAGGCGCACACATTAACAATCAACAAAGTCATTTTGGAACAAGTGCTATCACGTTACAAATCGGAAACACAAGTATTATTGAAACCGTGGGCGTTCTACTTACCATTTACGTGCCGCCACGCGTCCCCTTTTTTATTGGCTAGGAGGTGTCATGCGGGGTAGCTATTTGAGTACGGGAGGCGTGCGATCAGACCCCTGTGCATGCTCATCGGGAGGCGAGCCCTTTGACCGCTACTCGCCACGCACCTCCCTCCCAACGTCTCCATTAATGGCGTCCGGGCCGCTGTTCTACGGCGTGGCTATGTGTCTCACTGGACTGAGATTTAAGAGAGAAAAATGAAAATCTGAAAATAAAGTTTTGCACGGATCTTGATGTAAGATCTGACGGACCTATATAGCATCAACTATGACTTATAGCAAGCATGATGGATATAAGGACGATGATAGTGGATAATAATTGTCTTACGTATTTAGGAATATAATTTAAAAAGTCACATGCGGCAACGCCAGAAGTACACAAGGGTAAAAGAAGAAGGAAGACAACGATCTACCTCGCCGATCTCTACGTTGTTGCAGGCCGTGGGAACTAGTATCTGCGGCGAGCGACGATGAGCTTGTTCTTGTCCTCAACATGCTGCTTGAGAGCATCCACGGATTCCTCCACCAACCTTCTACGCTTGATGCGCAACATGGCATTCTCGTCCATAAGTTTCTCGACGATGACACCGGTCCTCTTCAACAAGGGAGTGGTCTCCTCCTGCTGCTCCGCACTTTCAACGATCTTCGCCCTTAGTAGGTCAGCTCGGCCCGGAGCTTCGCATTGCTCTCATTTAGTTGCCAGATGACACCGGTAGCCTCTTCAAAAGAGGCTTTTATGTTGTCCTGCAACCTCGCCCAGCCAGAGATCTGATCCATCTGGCTATGGAAGATCACATGCATGCGCCTGTAAGAGTCCTCGCCTGCCCGTGAGACATTTTCCTAGGCTTCTGCGGTGCGGGAGGACATCTCTGCCACATTCACAGTGTGGCGGGACATCTCTTCTGCTTCTGCGACGCGGCCGGACCAGTCTACCACATCGACAGTGTGGCGGGACCTGTGTGTTGCTTCGGCGGTGCGGCGGGACCTCTATGCTGCTACGGCCACACGGCGGGACATGCCGGCTGTGTTCATGGCGAGGCTGGACATCTCTCGTGCTTCCGCTTCCATGCTCGCATCTCCCTGGTGGCAATCTCTCGATCCAGAAGTCACGCTGGCCATGGCAGACGCAAAGGGAACGATGATGAATGACTTTGTTTTTGTGGATGAGAAGTTGAGGAGGAATGTGCAGTCATCTTGGAGTAGTAGTATTTATAACCGAATAGTAATACGCTCCTAAGTGGAAAACCGTTTAGGTTTTGATCGCTGTGAACAGGTTTGCAATTTGGAATGTGACGGGACGCATGCTCAAAATTTACTGACGCTTATAAGTGTGGCACTATTCTCGGAAGGCGTAACGTGGGCACGTATGCCTTCTCGGTCGCGTACGTGGCGTTTGCACCATAGGGTGCACCGCAATAGGCAATGTCAGCACACGTCTTGTTCCAACAACCGTGCGCACTCGTTATTACCATCGCGCACGCTTCTTTTAATTAGAATGTGTGTGCCCGTCTACGGCACACACGTTGATCTATCTAACTGTTTCAGTTTATTGTGGCTAATCGCAAACAGTTCATCCATGTGAAGTGTATGCCATCAATCGCAGACACTTTGATCTGGCTAACCTGTTTCTGTTCTATTGCCTAATCGCAAATAGTTAATCCTTCTGAAGCGTATGCCTTCAATCACACAAACCTTGATCTGGCTGACCATTTCTTTTGTGTTGCCTAATCACAAACAGTTCATCCGAGTGAACCGTATGTTGTATATCGCACACGCCTTCATCAGGCTGCCCGTTTCTTTTGTTCCGCCTCATCGCAAACAGTTCATTGGACTGAACCGTATGCCCTGCATCGCACACGCGACTAAAATCTGAACCGTGTTTGATGGCTCCGCCATCACAAACGTTTTGCACCTTTTTTGATGGTTCTTTTACACCACTGTTTGCGATTATTGCATCGCACATAGTTTCGTCGAAGGGTCTCTGATTGTAGTGTCGCGTTAGCACCATCTACAATAGTGAACACCCAAAGGGTTTACTAGAGTCAATAATCTAGTTCACATCGCCATGTGATTAACACCCAAAGAGTACTAAGGTATGATCATGTTTTGCTTGTGAGAGAGGTTCAGTCAACGGGTCTGCCACATTTAGATATGTATGTATTTTGCAAATTTCTACGTCTACAATGCTCTGCATGGAGCTACTCTAGCTAATTGCTCCCATTTTTCAATATGTATCCAGATTGAGACTCGGAGTCTTATGAATAGGCGTCAAAGCTTGCATCAATGTAACTCTTTACGATGAACTCTTTATTACCTCCATAATCGAGAAATATCTTCTTAGTCCTCTTAGGTAAATAAGGATAATTTTGACCGTTTTCCAGTGATCTACTCCTGGATCACTATTGTACCCCCTTGCCAAACTCATGGCAAGGTACACAACAGGTTTGGTACATAGCATGGCATACTTTACAGAACCTATGGCTGAGGCATAGGGAATGACTTTCATTCTCTCTCTATCTTCCACCATGGTCGGGTTCTGAGTCTTACTCAACTTCACACCTTGCAACACAGGCAAGAACCCTTTCTTTGACTGGTCCATTTTGAACTTCTTCAAAATCTTGTCAAGGTATGTGCTTTGTGAAAGTCCTATTAAGCGTCTCGATCTATCCCTATAGATCTTGATGCCCAATATATAAGTAGCTTCACCGAGGTCTTTCATTGAAAAATTCTTATTCAAGTATCCTTTTATGCTATTCGGAAATTCTATATCATTTCCAATCAATAATATGCCATCCACATATAATATCAGAAATGCTACAGAGCTCCCACTCACTTTCTTGTAAATACAGGCTTCACCATAAGTCTGTATAAAATCATATGCTTTGATAATCTCATCAAATAATATATTCCAACTCCGAGATGCTTGCACCAGTCCATAGATGGATCACTGGAGCTTGCACGCTTTGTTAGCACCTTTAGGATCAACAAAAACTTCTGGTTGCATCATATACAACTCTTCTTTAATATCCATTAAGGAATGCAGTTTCTAACATCCATTTGCCAAATTCCATAATTATAAAATGGGGCAATTGCTAACATGATTCAGACTGACTTAAGCATCGCTACGGGTGAGAAGGTCTCATCATAGTCAACCCCTTGAACTTGTCGAAAACCTTTGGCGACAAGTTGAGCTTTGTAGATGGTGACAGTACCATCAACGTTTGTCTTCTTCTTGAACATCTATTTATTCTCAATGGCTTGCCGACATCGGGCAAGTCCACCAAAGTCCACACTTTGTTCTCATACATGGATCCTATCTCAAATTTCATGGCCCCGAGCCATTTATCGAAATCTGGGCTGATCTTAGCTTCTTCATAGTTCGTAGGTCGTCATGGTCTAGTAACATGACTTCCAGGATAGGATTACCGAACCACTTTGGTGCGGAATGTGCTTTGTTCGACCTACAAGGTCCAGTAGTAACTTGATCTAAAGTTTCATGACCATCATCATTAACTTCCTCTCTAGTTGGTGTAGGAATCATGGGAATGAATTTCTCTGATGTGCTACAATCCAAATTGAGAGAAGGTACAATTACCTCATCAAGTTCTACTTTCCTCCCACTCACTTATTTTGACAGAAACTCCTTCTCTAGAAAGGATCCATTCTTGGAAAAAAAGATCTTGCCTTCGGATCTGTGGTAGAAGGTGTGCCCAATTGTTTCCTTAGGGTATCCTATGAAGACGCACTTATCCACTTTGGGTTGGAGCTTATCAAGCTGAAGTCTTTTGACATAAGCGTCGCATCCCCAAACTTTTAAGAAACGACAGCTTAGATTTCTTGCCAAACCATAGTTCATATGGTGTCGTCTCAATGGATTTAGACGGTGCCCTATTTAACATGAATGCGGTTGTCTCTAATTCATAACCCCAAAACGATAGTGGTAAATCGGTAAGAGACATCATAGAATGCACCATATCCAATAAAGTACGGTTACGACGTTCGGACACACCATTACGCTATTGTGTTCCAGGTGGCGTGAGTTGTGAAACAATTCCACATTGTTTTAAATGAAGGCCAAACTCGTAACTCAAATATTCGCCTCCACGATCAGATCGTAGAAACTTTATTTTCTTGTTACGATGATTCTCCACTTCACTCAAAAATTCTTCGAACTTTTCAAATGTTTCATACTTGTGTTTCATCAAGTAGATATACCCATACCTAAGATCTCGCTTGAAGCTACGTCGGTTTTTCCCCAAATAGGAAGGGATGATACAGCACACTGGCGGTAGGTATTACCCTCAGATATGAAACCAAGGTTATCGAACCAGTAGGAGAACCAAACAACACAATGTAAACATCACCTACACAGAGATAACAAATCCTCGCAACCCAACGTGTTAAAGGGGTCGTCAATCCCTTTTGGGGTACGGCGCCTCAAGATAGGCAAACGGACGTGAGATAAATTTGCAGTAGATTGATAGATCGAACGCCAAATAAATAAATAAAGATAAATTGCAGTAAGGTATTTTTGGGTTTTTGGTTTAGTAGATCTGAAAATAAATGCAAGTAAAAGTAGATCGCAAAGGCAAATATATGAGAAAGAAGACCCGGGGGGCGTAGGTTTCACTAGTGGCTTCTCTCGAGAAAAATAGCAAACGATGGGTAAACAAATTACTGTTGGGCAATTGATAGAACCTCAAATAATTATGACGATATCCAGGCAATGATCATTATATAGGCATCACGTCCAAGATAAGTGGACCGACTCCTCCCTGCATCTACTACTATTACTCCACACGTCGACCGCTGTCTAGCATGCATCTAGTGTATTAAGTTCATGGAGAAACGGAGTAATGCAATAAGAACGATGAGATGATGTAGACAAGATCTATCTATGTAGAGATGGACCCCATCGTTTTATCCTTAGTAGCAACGATACATACGTGTCATTTCCCTTTCTGTCACTGGGATCAAGCACCGTAAGATCGAACCCACTACAAAACACCTCTTCCCGTTGCAAGATAAATATATCAAGTTGGCCAAACAAAACCCAAATATCGGAGAATAAATACGAGGCTATAAGCAATCATGCATATAAGAGATCAAAGAAACTCAAATAACTTTCATGGATATAAAAGATAGATCTGATCATAAACTCAAAATTCGTTGGATCCCAACAAACACACCGCAAAAGAGTTACTTCATATGGATCTCCAAGAGACCATTGTATTGAGAATCAAGAGAGAGAGAGAGAGAGCTGAAGCCATCTAGCTACTAACTACGGACCCGAAGGTCTACAAAGAACTACTCACGCATCATCTGAGAGGCACCAATGGAGGCGGTGAACCCTATCCGAGATGGTGTTTAGATTGGATCTGGTGGTTCTAGACTCTGCAGCGGCTGGATGAATATTTCGTCGACTCCCCTAGGGTTCTGGGATTTTTGGGGTATTTATAGAGCAAAGAGGCGGTCCGGGGGCACCCGAGGTGAGCACAACCCACCAGGGCGCGCCTGGGCCTCCTGGCGTGCCCTGGTGGGTTGTGCCCCCCTCGGGGCACCCCCCAGGCGCAGCCAGGGCCCATTGTGTTCCTTTCGGCCCATAAAAATTCTCCATAAAGTTTCATGGCATTTGGACTCCGTCTGATATTGATTTTTTGCGACGTAAAAAACACGGAAAAAATAGGAACTGGCACTTGGCACTATGTCAATAGGTTAGTACCAAAAACTGATATAAAATGATTATAAAACATCCAAGATTGATAATATAACAGCATGGAACAATAAAAAATTATAGATACGTTGGAGACGTATCAACCTACTCAAATTATCTGTGAAGGTTAGAAAATAATGATACCCGTCGCGTGCCTCAATACTCATCGAACCGCATACATCGGTATGTATTATTTCCAATAAGTCATTAGCTCGCTCCATTGTTCCGGAGAATGGAGTTTTAGTCATCTTTCCCATGAGGCATGGTTCGTAAGCGTCAAATGATTCATAATCAAGTGATCCAAAAGTCCATCCGCATGGAGTTTCTACATGCGCTTTACACCAATATGACCTAAACGGGAGTGCCACAAGTATGTTGCACTGTCATTATCAACTTTGCATCTTTTGGCTTCAATATTATGAATATGTTTATCACTATGATCGAGATTCAATAAACCATTTACATCAGGTGTATGACCGTAGAAGGTTTTATTCATGTAAACAGGACAACAATTATTCTCTGATTTAAATGAATAATCGTATTGCAACAAACATGATCTAATCATATTCATGCTCAACGCAAACACCAAATAACATTTATTTAGGTTCAACACTAATCCCGAAGGTAGATGGAGTGTGCGAGGGTGATCGTATCAACCTTGGAATTACCTCCAACACACATCGTCACCTCATCCTTAACTGGTGTCTATTCATTCTGCAACTCCCGTTTCGAGTTACTAATCTTAGCAACTGAACTGGTATCAAGTACCCAGGGGTTGCTACGGACACTAGCAAAGTACACATCAATAACATGTATATCAAATATACCTTTGTTCACTTCGCCATCCTTCTTATCCGCCAAGTATTTGGGGTAGTTCCGCTTCTAGTGACCAGTCCCTTTGTAGTAGAAGCACTTAGTCTCAAGCTTGGGTCCAGCTTTGGGCTTCTTCCCAGGAGTGGAAACTTTCTTGCCATTCTTCTCGAAGTTCCCTTTCTTTCCCTTGCCCCTTTTCTTGAAACTAGTGGTCTTGTTAACCATCAACACTTGATGCTCTTTCTTGATTTCTACCATCGCTGATTTCAGCATCGCGAAGAGCTCGGGAATCATTTTCGTCATCCCTTGAATATTATAGTTCATCATGAAGTTCTAGTAGCTTGGTGATAGTGACTAGAGAACTTTGTCAATCACTTCTTATCTGTAAGATTAACTCCCACTTGATTCAATCGATTGTAGTACCCAGACATTCCGAGCACATGCTCACTGGTTGAGCTATTCTCCACCATCTTGTAGGCAAAGTACTTGTGAGAGGTCTCATACCTCTCGACATGGGCATGAGTCTGAAATACCAATTTTAGCTCTTGGAACATCTCTTATGCTCTATGGCAACCAAAAACTTTTTGAAGTCCCGGTTCTAAGCCGTAAATCATGGCGCACTAAACTATTAAGTAGTCATCATGTTGAGCTTGCCAAACATTCATAATGTCTGCATCTGCTCCTGCAATAGGTCTGTCACCTTGATGTGCATCAAGGACATAATTCTTCTATGCAGCAATGAGGATAATCCTCAGATCATGGACTGATATGTCTCCAACGTATCTATAATTTTTTATTGTTCCATGCTATTATATTATCTGTTTTGGATGTTTTATATGCATTAATATGCTATTTTATATGATTTTTGGGACTAACCTATTAACCTAGAGCCCAATGTCAGTTTATGTTTTTTCCTTGTTTTAGAGTTTTGCAGAAAAGGAATACCAAACGGAGTCCAAACGGAATAAAACTTTCGCCATGATTTTTCTTGGACCAAAAGACACCGAGGAGACTTGGAGTGCAAGTCAGAGGTGCCTCGAGGTGGCCACAAGGGTGGAGGGCGTGCTGAGGGGGGTGGGGCGCGCCCCCCGACCTTGTGGGCCCCTCGTAGCTCCCCAGACCTAATTCTTTCGACTATATATACTCTTATACCCCAAAAACATTCGGGGGAGCCACAAAACCACTTCTCCACCGCCGCAACCTTCTGTACCCGTGAGATCCCATCTTGGGGCTTTTTCTGGCATCCTGCCGGAAGGAAGGGGAATTGATCACGGAGGGCTTCTACATCAACACCATTGCCTCTCCGATGAAGCGTGAGTAGTGTACTTCAAACCTACGGGTCCATAGCTAGTAGCTAGATGGCTTCCTCTCTCTCTCTCTTTTATTCTCAATACAAAGTTCTCCTCGATGTTCTTGGAGATCTATTTGATGTAATACTATTTTGCGGTGTGTTCACCGAGATCCGATGAATTGTGGATTTATGATCAGCTTATCTATGAATATTATTTAAATCTCCTCTGAATTCTTATATGCATGATTTGATATCCTTGCAAGTCTCTTCGAACTATCGATTTGGTTTGGCCAACTAGATTGGTTTTTCTTGCAATGGGACAAGTGCTTAGCTTTGGGTTCAATCTTGCGGTGTCCTTTCCCAGTGACAGTAGGGGCATCAAGGCACATATTGTATTGTTGCCCTCGAGGATAAAAAGATGGAGTTTTCATCATATTGCTTGAGTTAATTCCTCTACATCATGTCATCTTGCTTAAGGTGTTACTCTGTTCTTTATGAACTTAATACTCTAGATGCATGCTGGATAGCGGTTGATGTGTGGAGTAATAGTAGTAGATGCAGAATCGTTTCGGTCTACTTGACACGGACGTGATGCCTATATTCATGATCATTGCCTTAGATATCATCATAACTTTGCGTTTTTCTATCAATTGCTCGGCAGTAATTTGTTCACCCACCGTAATAATTTCTATCTTGAAAGAAGCCTCTAGTGAAACCTATGGCCCCCGGGTCTATTTTCCATCATATAAGTTTCCGATCTACAATTCTAGTTTCCTATTTACTTTCTTTTGCAATCTTTTACTTTTCGTTCCATAAACCAAAAATATTACTTTATCGTTTATCCATCTCTATCAGATCTCACTTTGCAAATAACCGTGAAGGGATTGATAACCCCTTTGTCGTGTTGGTTGCAAGTTGGTGTTTGTTTGTGCAGGTATTCGGTGGCTTGTTGTGTAGTCTCCTACTGGATTGGTACATTGGTTCTCAAAATTGAGGGAAATACTTACGCTCCTTTGCTGCATCACCCTTTCCTCTTCAAGGGAAAAACTAATGCAAGCTCAAGAGGTAGCATGGACCCAGTCCGCATCATT